>NC_134495.1:21477824-21526508 GCF_040206685.1 Ascaphus truei
GCCACCTCTCTGTACATAGCTCAGTGGCAGTGCCAGCCTCCCCTTATACACTCACACACTGCCCTCCCAGCCACCTCTCTGTACATAGCTCAGTGGCAGTGCCAGCCTCCCCTTATACACACACACAGTGCCCTCCCAGCCACCTCTCTATACATAGCTCAGTGGCAGTGCCAGCCTCCCCTTATACACTCACACACTGCCCTCCCAGCCACCTCTCTGTACATAGCTCAGTGGCAGTGCCAGCCTCCCCTTATACACTCACACAGTGCCCTCCCAGCCGCCTCTCTGTGCATAGCTCTGTGGCAGTGGCAGCCTCCCCTTATACACTCACACACACACACACACAAACACACACACACTGCCCTCCCAGCCGCCTCTCTGTACATAGCTCAGTGCCAGTGCCAGCCTCCCCTTATACACTCACACACTGCCCTCCCAGCCACCTCTCTGTACATAGCTCAGTGGCAGTGCCAGCCTCCCCTTATACACAAACACACACTGCCCTCCCAGCCACCTCTCTGTACATAGCTCAGTGGCAGTGCCAGCCTCCCCTTATACACAAACACACACTGCCCTCCCAGCCACCTCTCTGTACATAGCTCAGTGGCAGTGCCAGCTGCCTGCACCCTCCCACAAACACACAGATATGCCTCTCTCACCTTCCTCCCCTTCTCGTTGTCTGGCAGGTAGCAGTGCCGCGGGAATCCTCTCGCTGTGAACTTCCTGCCAGGATTGGGATGCTCAGGCCCCTGCCAAAGGAAAGGATAACCCTAAGTCCATCTGCATCCTACAGAGCATCCCTCCCAGCTCTGCAGAACAGACTATTGCTCCTTTCATGTCCTCCTATGCCCCCCCTCCCCCCTCCTGGTGCCCACAGCGGGTGGTAAGTCCCTGATTGGTACCTGCATGCCACTGGGGATGTCGTACACGATGCGGATGGTCTTACACTCAGGATAACCCGGCAGGGAGTGGGGGATGACGTGGAATTCCATCTTCCCTGGAGGCTGCGTTCCCGTCTTCTCTCCGTAAATCGCCTTACAGGTGGGGCACTGCAGGCTGCCATCCTGGCCGGAGAAAACAGGCATATAGATAGGTCTTCTGTGTGTATACAGACATGTCCTCTCCTCATATCTGTGTGTGTATAGAGAGGTCTCCTCCTCTCGGTGTGTATATAGAGAGGTCCTCTCCTCATATCTGTGTGTATATAGAGAGGTCTCCTCCTCTCAGTGTGTATATAGAGAGGGCTCCTCCTCTCCTCTCGGTGTGTATATAGAGAGGTCCCCTCCTCTTCTTCTCTGTGTGTATATAGATATCCGACTACACCTGTATCTACACTTGCAAGGACATTGTATACATGCATATAGATAGGTCTTCTGTGTGTATACAGACATATCTGTATCTGTGTATACAGACATATCATATCCTCTCCTCATATCTGTGTGTATATAGAGAGGTCTCCTCCTCTCAGTGTGTATATAGAGAGGTCTCCTCCTCTCAGTGTGTATATAGAGAGGGCTCCTCCTCTCCTCTCGGTGTGAATATAGAGAGGTCCCCTCCTCTTCTTCTCTGTGTGTATATAGATATCCGACTACACCTGTATCTACACTTGCAAGGACATTGTATACATGCATATAGATAGGTCTTCTGTGTGTATACAGACATATCTGTATCTGTGTATACAGACATATCATATCCTCTCCTCATATCTGTGTGTATATAGAGAGGTCCCCTCCTCTTCTCTCTGTGTGTAGATAGAGAGGGCTCCTCCTCTTCTCTCGGTGTGTATATAGAGAGGTACCCTCCTCGTCTCTCTGTGTGTATATAGAGAGGTCCCCTCCTCTTCTCTCTGTGTATATAGAGAGGTCCCCTCCTCTTCTCTCTGTGTATACAGAGAGGTCTCCTCCTCTTCTCTCTGTGTATATAGAGAGGTCTCCTCCTCTTCTCTCTGTGTGTATATAGAGATGTCCCCTCTTCTCTCTGTGTATATAGAGAGGTCTCCTCCTCTTCTCTCTGTGTATATATAGAAAGCTGGGACACTAAGGGGACCTTTCCTATTCTCAAAAAACCCTGAGAGTACTCCCTGCCCCCTATATCTGTACATAGTAGGATAGGGGACTTCTATCTGTGTATAGGAGCTGAGGGGACCTTTTCTATCTCTGTATAGGAGCTAAAGGGACCTCCTCTCTGTGTATAGGAGCTGAGGGGACCTCTTCTATCTGTGTATAGGAGCTGAGGGGACCTCTTCTATCTCTGTATAGATGCTAAAGGGACCTCCTCTATCTGTGTATAGAAGCTAGGGGACCTTTTCTATCTGTGTATAGGAGCTGAGGGGACCTTTTCTATCTGTGTATAGGAGCTGAGGGGACCTTTAATAACTAAGCTGGTCTGTTCTATCTACATAAGACCTGGGAGGGTCTCTTCTATCTGTGTACATGGGTAATACAGTAATGTCTCCTCTCTCTGCATACACAATTCTCACCTTATTGCCATTATTATACATGGCTACCAGACACAGCACATGGTACATGTGGCTGCATTTGCCCAGCTTCCCCACCAGCTCGGCCCGGACCCCCCTGTGGCTGAGGACCCCCTCATATCCGGATGCGGTGACCAGACGCTCCATGCAGATGGTACAATCCTACAGGGGGTCAGAAGAGGCACCTGTCAGGGCCCGTGGGGCAACACCCGGGGGTTAACAAGGAACGCCTTCATTTGCAAAATAATATATAAAAATATAAATAAGATATAAATATAAATTATATTTATATAATTATATAAGTATATAAAACAATAATGGTAGACAGCACACTTGAAGCAAGGTAAATATGATATTGTTTGCAGGGTGCAATAAGGAACAGCGAGGGGTCCCCAGTTCCTCCCAAAACAATATACAAACACACGGAAATGTTCCAGCACTCTCTGACTATTGGAAAAATGGTCAAAAAACAGAATATGCCAAAATATGAATTTTAATGAAAAAAGCGAAATCTACAATAAACCTGGAATAACGTCACGTCAGCAGGAAATACACAACATGGACCCTAATAATAGTGATGTGGGGAAACTATATAAGGGAAGGGATACCACAATGGGAAAGGAGGCAGGAACAACAAAACAAGGGGGCGGGGGTGAGTGGGTGGGTAACAAAGAGGGCAACATTTCGGGGTAAGAACCCCTTCCTCAGGCCTGTTCCCTCAAGTCCAAAGGGACAAAAGGTACTTCCCTAGACCCTTATAACCCCACTATATAGATCACAACATGCTATGAAATAGTATCAATCAAAGGGTCAATGAGTCCAGATCCTAGAGTGAGAGAGAGAGAATGAATAAATATATATATATATAATCCAGACCCTGACCAAGGATTTTACGATCGGACTTTGTATCTCTTGAGAATTGTATTCTCCAACTAGGATCTGGTCTCATTGAACTTTTGCTTTATTCTATTTCATAGCATTCTGTGTTTGGTTGTGCACTATATAGTGGGGTTATAAGGGTCTAGGGAAGTACATTTTGTCCCTTTGGACTTGAGGGAATGGGCGTGAGGAAGGGGTTCTTACCCCGAAACGTTGCCCCCCTCGTTACCCACCCACTCAACCCCCTCTCCCTTATTTTGTTGATCCCTCCTCCTTTCCCATTGTGGTATCCCTTCCCTTGTATAGTTTCCCCACATCACTATTCTTAGGGTCCATGTTGTGCATTTCCTGCTGATGTGACATTATTCCAGGTTTATTGTAGGTTACGCTTTTTTCATTAAAATTCACATTTTGGCATATTCCGTTTTTTTTTTTTTTTTTTAACTTGTATTTTTATTGGTTTTCACAATACGATGATAATACAGCAGATATCCATTGTAGTGTCATGAATTCACAACATTCCATACATATAACAACTGTGTGCAGTATAAGAACAATAACCTAAATGGGTCTGTGGGAAGGAGGGGGAAGAATAGGGAGGGGAAGGGAGGTGTGGGGGGGGGGGGGGGGAGACGGCCGAGAGTCCGTTCAATCCTTCTTTTCCTGAGTCTTAGTTTCTGATGCCTGGGTAGTGTATGGGTTTGTTTGCCTCACGCTCTAATCTAAGCGTTAGTGATTGTTAGCAGTTCGGCCAATTGTGTCATCATAGGATAACGCACCTGTAACTATTAAAGCATTATTGTGGTTATCTCTACCCCTGGGATATCCGTCTGGGCTGGCATTGTAGAAATTTTTTGCTAGAGTCGTTAACTAGACTCGTCAGCTTTTCCATCTGACATACGTACCAAATTCTATTCCGAATCTTGGGGAGTGACGGAATTTCATTCTGTTTCCATGACGCTGCGATCTCGCACCTCACGGCTGTTGCGAAATGGGCAACTAATTTGAGCTCAACTTTTGGTAGTCCGGGTATTGCTCTGTTCAAAAGAAAGAGCCAGGGATCTAGTGGAATTTCGAGGTTCAGTATCCTCTGTAGCCAATCCTTAATCTTGACCCATAAGGGTACCAAATGAGGGCAAGACCACAGCACGTCCAACAGATCTGCTGACTCTCCGCATTGTCACGGGCACAACGGGGAGCGTCCTTGGATACATTTCGATAGTTTTAGCGGGGTATGATACCACCTCATCAGGGTCTTATATGCGTTCTCCTTTAATGTTGTACAAATCGAACTTTTAGAGGCTGCTGTCCCCATCTGTGTCCATTCGTCTATATCTAGGCTCTCGCCGAGGTCTTTTTCCCAATTCAACATATACCCTAATTTGTGTGTTTCTCTTACAGTAGTACCGACCACCTCCCTATACATTTGCCATGTGAGTCCCTTCGTTATCGTCTCTCTAAGACCGAGCCTTTCGAATGTTGTCAATGGAGGGTGCGGATTGAGTTTATTATAGAAAGCTCTGATCTGGAGGTATCTATACAGTTCCGATTGTGGGGTATTCTTGTCTGAGTTAATTTGTGCAAATTACTTAATTTTGTTACTTCCCTCCAGATCTCTAAGTCGCACTATGCCATTTCGTTCCCATATTGAGAAGTTTGCTCTATCCAAGCCAGGAGCAAAAGTTGGGTTATCCCAAAGCGGGGTCCTCAGCGTATTTTTGGTAGTTAGGTTACATTTACATTTAGTTGCCTCCCAAATTGCCAATGAATTGGTCACCGAGGATAGCGGTGATGCTATAGCTTTCCATGCTATTTTTGGGCTCCATATTAGATTGCTTAGCTCCAATGGTGAGCAAGCTGCACTCTTTCATGCTACCCATCATCTCAAATAATTGGGCCACTTTGTAGTAGGATAACAAGCAAGGTACTGCTAGGCCCCCTTCTGCGGTTTGTCCCCGAAGGGTCTGTTTACTGAGTCTCACTTTTTTGCCTCCCCATATAAACTTGGAGATTGAAGATTGAAGGCTGAGGGTCTCGTTCAGTCTCAGTGGCACTGGGAGTGTTTCAATGATCTAGCCACTTGTGCTGAAGCAGGGACATCCTGAAAACCTGACCTGTTGGTGGCCCTTGAGGACTGGAGTTGGCCACCCCTGCGGTATATCCTTAAAGTAGCTACATACTACATATAAGTGTAACCGGGGTTGCCACCTTCTACTGAAGGCCAACCCGGAGAGAAAAAAAAACATCCCTTACTTGGGTGGTGGTGCGCTGGCGGCATCTCCCAGCATCCCGCTACAATTTCCCCCTCCAACTGCAGGGAAGATGGCTGTTGCCATGGCAACCGGACGCTACGTGACGTCATGCCGCGTAGCGTCATGACGTCACGTAGAATTCGGCTGCCGTGGCAACGCGGCGTCGCAGCCATCTTCACTGCAATTTGAGGGGGAAATTGCAGCAGGCTAAGGCCGCGCCTATAGTGCCATCGATGGCGACGGCGACACGATGGGTGATGTCACCCGTCGCCACAGGTAAAAGTTATATTTCGCTGGGCGTCGGCGGCGCAAGATTCCAGGCATTTGATTGGTTCAAGAGCCGTCACATGAAGCGACAGGCCTTGAAAAATCAAATTTTGCCGGCTAACAGTTTTCGCTCCGTCGCATTGCCGCCGTCGCGCGCACTATAAGCGCACGCAGCGGCTGCTGCAATGCGTTTGTTTTCGGGCGACGTCGCATCGCCGGTGCCGGCACTACAAGCGCGGCCTTAGGAAGGATGCCGGAGACACCGCGGCACCACCACACCAACGCCGCCACCCGGAGATTGAGGACGGCAACCAGTAGCCTGGAGGTATGTTCCCGAAACCCGGAGGGGTGGCAACCCTGAGCGTAACTCATATCTGGTTAGTATCTCGCCCCCACGGTGTGTCCTGCCCTTTAAAGAAGGGGGAAAAAAGCAACTGTTTATTTAATGTTTAAAATGATGATTTTCTTCATCTCTAGCATTTGCAGTTACCATGGTCACCTTGACGCGGCACTGGGGGGGAACGCGCCATTTTAACTTCCCGCCGGACACTGTATATTTTAAGCGGTTATATCTCCTGAACGGAGCATCAGAGTTTAACAATAAAAACAGCGTTGGAAAGGGCAAGAAGGGACCTGTTATATTAAGCAACTGAGCAGGGCTGCGGCTTTAATCCCACACCACCATTGTAGGGTCTCCAGGGTGGGGTCAATAAATCCTTAGCCTCTACCCAGTCTGTGTAGTCGGTTGTCCCCTTGACATTTCCCCAGTCCCCCCTATAACACCTGTGTGCTCTGCAGAATGTTGCCCCATTAACCCTTGCCTTGCCCTGCACCCCACTGTGTTCATACTCGCCTCATCTGGGGGTGATTTCACCTTCTGTATGTACCTGCGCACCACTTCTTCTGGGTTCTTACCTATTAGGAGCAGAGAGACATTAGAAATACACACACCACCCAATTCCCACCCTAAAAGCTTCACTGTGTGTTTCCACTAACACAGCTTTCCTGCCATCACTGCAGACCATTACTTCTTCCCCTCTGCTCTTGCAGATCATCTCAATACTTACCCCTTCTCCTACAGGGCATCTCTCCATTGACCCCTTCCCTACTGCCCCTGCAGAGTGTCGCTCCGCTGACTCCTTCCCTATCGCACCTACAGTATTGCTCCATTGACCCCCTTCGCCACTGCCCCTGCAGAGTGTCGCTCCATTAACCCTTCCCTGCCGCCCCTGCAGAGCATCCCTACTTACTCTTCTTCAGGTGTTTCTTTTTGGTTTTCCGGCAGATCCCGCTGATGCCGCTGACCGGTTTGATGTCCTCCTTGCTGACGGGAGGGGGGTGCAGTATGGGTTTGGGGGCTCTGGTGAGGCAGACGGGCAGCCCCGCCGCACACATCAGGATACCCGTCATTCCTGGGGAGTAGTGAAGGAGGGGCGGGGGGTACGGGCACAGAAGCGGGTATTGAGGAGAAGGATGTAAAGAGAGAATATCAGAACCATGTGGCATTAATATGCTGAGTGTGATAGGAAACACTACTGTTACATTGTAATGAAGGGCTCCACAGGGTCTCCCAGTGTCATTGTTACCATAGTGTGAGTTGTGTCCAGGTAACCCTGTAACATTGTAATATTTCCTAGAGAGGCCAAGTAACTCCTCTTAGACTAATCCTTTGGACTGTGATATTGTAACGTTGTACCCAACTAGACAGACTCAGAAGCAGTCGGTGGCAATATACCCAAGCATATGGAGGCCCAGAAAGCCTGTGATTATATGACCAAGTGCATGGAAAAGGCCATAGGTGCCTGGGTGTTGGCAGGGCCGGTTTAACCCCATGGCAAACTAGGCGGTCGCCTTGAGCAGCAAAATTTGGGGAGTGGTAAAAAAACTGGGGATTCGAGGACAGCTGGGACTACTGTCCTAGGCCCGGTGAGTCAGGGGTCCTGTGCACCCTGCCGGCTACCCTAACATGTGCCAGATCTGAAAAGGCGCCTCTCAGAGAGGACCTGCTGGAGGTCAGTGAAACTGAGAGGCACCGCCGCCGGCCCCCTCTGAGTCAGGCACCTCTACAGGGCCTCTCTGACAGGTCCTCTGACAGACACCTCCGCAGGCCCCCTATGACATGTCCTCTGACAGGCACCTCTGCAGGCCCGCTGACAGACACCTCCGCAGGCCCCCTATGACATGTCCTCTGACAGGCACCTCTGCAGGCCCGCTGACAGGCATCTCCGCGGGCCCCCTATGGCAGGTCCTCTGTCAGCACCTTGGTAGGCCCCCTATGACAGGCACCTCCGCGGGCCCCCTATGGCAGGTCCTCTGTCAGCACCTCGGAAGGCCCCCTATGACAGGCCCGCTGACAAACCCCTCTGCGGTGCGGTCCTCGTCCGGCAGGCCTCTAGCAGGCCCACTCCATCCTCCAAGGCTGCAGGTAACACACTCTGCTCCTGCCCCCTCCCTGGGTTGTGGCCCTCCCTGCTCCCCCGGCCCATACCTCCTTCTGCTCCCTCCCCCTCCCAAGCACATAACTACCCCTTGCCCCCCAATGTGTCATAGCTAGCCCCCAAGGCATATAGCCCCCCCGCCCCCGACACGTAACTGTTCTCCCCTCCAGACACATAACTATACCCCCCCACAGGCACATAACTATACCCCCCCACAGGCACATAACTATACCCCCCCACAGGCACATAAATATACCCCCCCACAGGCACATAAATATACCCCCCCACAGGCACATAAATATACCCCACCCCCAGTACAATGAGAATGTACAATCAGTATCTTATTCTCCTTTTTTAAAGCTGCAGTTCAAGCTGACGTTTTTTTAAAAATATATATATTTTTTTCCCATTCAATATGTGCATCAACACAATCTGCACACTGACACGTGATTTGCTAAGCTGCAGATCGATCCGTTCTCCTGTAATCGATCGTGTGCTCCGGGTTATTTAA
The DNA here is from genome assembly GCF_040206685.1 of Ascaphus truei. NCBI lineage: Eukaryota > Metazoa > Chordata > Amphibia > Anura > Ascaphidae > Ascaphus > Ascaphus truei. The sequence continues at coordinate 21,486,648 of NC_134495.1, forward strand.
TTCAGTTCTTGCACAGCATTGTGGGCAATGTAGTCCTGGAATATAATTGACTGGGCAGTTACTAGATACAATTGGTGCACTGATAGAGAGAGGGCGGGGCTCAAGATCAAAAGGGTAAGTGGGATGGCACTTTGGAAATTTTTCCTAAATTAGAAATACAGCAGGGCCCCGCTTCTCGGCGCGCCGCTTTTCGGCGATCCGCCGATACGGCGGCACCGAGAAGGGGGCCGCCATCTTGGATCCTCAGTCGCGCATGCGCAGAATGGGCGGTTGCGCCCGGCGCACGTGCGCAGACCGTAGGTTGCGTGCGCATACTGTAGTTTGCGCGCGCAGACCATAGGTCGCGCATGCGCAGAACGGCGAAAATGCCGATTTGCGCATGCAAACAACTGAAAATTGCCGGATCCGCTTTCCGGCGATTTTCACTATACGGCGGGCCCCTGGGACGGAACCCGCCGTATACCCGGGGCCCTGCTGTATTAAACATTTCTTTAAAACATTTTTTTTAAATGCTACAAGTATTTTCTCATAGTACAGAACTGATTTATTTAAAAATAACCACATGTAAGATATTGCTTTAACTGCAGCTTTAATCTACTATATATTTGTGAAAGCACTGTATGTTTGTCTGCATGGCCTGTGTCCCTAGGGGAAATCTCATTGGTCCCTTGGGCCGCCCGCCCGCCCCCGCACACCTCTCATTGGCCTGAGGCGGAGTGACGGCCCAAAACACACACACACACACCACCCCCCCTCGCTCTCTGCGGCTCTCCCTTCACATAGACCGCTCCCCCAACTGACCATCCCCGAGAGCGCTCCCCACGGCTCTCACCACCCATAGGCCACTCCCTCACCCGGCGCTCTCCCTCACCCGCTTACCCCCCGCTCAACCCCCCCCCCCCCCGCTCACCCCACCCACACACACACTCAGCACGCTCTCTGCGGCTCTCCCCTCACACAGGCCGCTCCCCGTCCCCGAGGGCACTCCTCCGGCTGTCTCCGCCTCTCCCCGCGAGAGGCACAGCACCTCCTCACCGGAGCGTGTCAGCCTCGCCGTGGAGGAGCCCGAGGTGGAGGAGGAGGGCGGCCGTGACCCGGAGGAAGAGGCGCGCAGCCGTGTACAAGGTGAGTACACGCAGGGGAATGGGTTATTTACCGCGTCCCTGACTCCCCCTGCCCTTTGCCCCCCCTACCCTCCCTACCCCCCTGCCCCTTGCCCCCTCTTCCCATTGCCCTCCCTCCCCCTGCCCTTTGCCCCCTGCTCTTTGCCCCCTGGCCTTTGCCCCCTGCCCTCCCTCCCCCAGCCCTTTGCCCCCTGCCCCCCCAGCCCTTTGCCCCCTGCCCCCCCTACCCACCTGCCCTTTGCCCCCTGCCCTCCCTCCCCCTGCCCTTTGCCCCCTGCCCTCCCTCCCCCTGCCCTTTGCCCCCCCCAGCCCTTTGCCCCCTGCCCCCCAGCCCTTTGCCCCCTGCCCTTTGCCCCCTGCCCCCCTACCCACATGCCCTTTGCCCCCTGCCCTTTGCCCTCCCTCCCCCTGCCCTTTGCCCCCTGCACTCCCCTCCCTCCCCTGCCCTTTGCCCCCCCGCCCCTCCCTGCCCTTTGCCCCCCCGCCCCTCCCTGCCCTTTGCCCCCCCGCCCCTCCCTGCCATTTGCCCCCCCCACCCCTCCCTGCCATTTGCCCCCCCCCACCCCTCCCTGCCGTTTGCCCTCCCCTCCCTGACGTTTGCCCCCCCCGCCCCTCCCTGCCGTTTGCCCCCCTGCCCTCCCCCCTGCCCCCTGCCCTCCCTCCCCCTGCCCTTTGCCCCCACCCTTCTACGCCCCTTGCCCCCCCCCGCCCTTCGATGCCCCTCCCCCCCGCCCTTCGACGCCCCTCCCCCCCCGCCCTTCGACGCCCCTCCCCCCCCTGCCCTTCCACTCCATGCTCCCTGCCCTTCCACGCTCGGGCAACGCCGGGTATATCAGCTAGTGTAACATAAATCTGTCATTATAAATGCACAATTTGTATTCATACTAATGCACAATGTTAATTTTCTCAAGTTAATTGTCAGGTAAGTGGGGTGGGGGTGGTGGGCACAAGGCTGAACGTTCACTTAGGGCACCTAATAGCCCTGCACCGTTCCTGGGCATTGGGCTACTGAAGTGGCCAGCCATGGGTGTGGCACTTACCTGCCAGGGCTGGATGCACAGGGCCTGTCCCATTCAGGTTCTTCACGGGGAGAGCAGGGACTCTGAAGGAATAAATATGTCATGAATAAAACAGGTACAGATGACAGGAGCTATCCTAACACACACCAAACCCCAACCTAAAAACACCAATCAATCCTATGCTCTAATCAAACCTAAACATTTACTTGTCCTATACTATAACCCCAAACATTAACCAGTCCTATACTATAACCCCAAACATAAACCAGTCCTATACTATAACCCCAAACATTAACCAGTCCTATACTATAACCCAAACATTACCAATGCTCTACAGTAGCTCAAACATTAACCAGTCCTATTCTATTGCCCAATATTAACCAGTCCTTTACTATAACCCAACATTAACCAGTCCGATACTAAAACCCAAACCTTAACAAGTTCTGTACTAAAACCCAAACCTTAACCAGTCCTGTCCTATACCCCAATGTTAATCAATCCTGAACTATAACCCAAATTAACCAGTCCTATACTAAAAACCAAACATTAACCAGTCCTATGTCATAACCCAAACATTAACGAGTCCTATACTAAAACCCAAACATTAACAAGTCCTATACTAAAACCCAAACATTAACCAGTTCTATACTAAAACCCAAACATTAATGAGTCCTATGTCATAACCCAAACATTAACGAGTCCTATGTCATAACCCAAACATTAACGAGTCCTATACTAAAAACCAAACATTAACGAGTCCTATACTAAAACCCAAACATTAACCAGTCCTATACTAAAACCCAAACATTAACCAGTCCTATTCCATAACCCAAACATTAACGCGTCCTATACTAAAACCCAAACATTAACCAGTCCTATACTATAACCCAAACATTAACCAGTCCTATACTATAACCCAAACATTAACCAGTCCTATACTATAACCCAAACATTAACCAGTCCTATACTATAACCCAAACATTAACCAGTCCTATAATAAAACCCAAACATTAACCAATACTATACTATAACCCAAACATTACCAGCCCTATACTAAAAACCAAACATTAACCAGTCCTATACTAAAACCCAAACATTAACCAGTCCTATACTGAAAACCAAACATTAACCAGTCCTATACTAAAACCCAAACATTAACCAGTCCTATTCCATGACCCAAACATTAACCAGTCCTATACTATAACCTAAACATTAACCAGTCCTATACTAAAACCCAAATATTAACCAGTCCTATACTATAACCCAAACATTAACCAGTCCTATAATAAAACCCAAACATTAACCAGTCCTATACTATAACCCAAACATTACCAGCCCTATACTAAAACCCAAACATTAACCAGTCCTATACTAAAAACCAAACATTAACCAGTCCTATACTAAAACCCAAACATTAACCAGTCCTATACTGAAAACCAAACATTAACCAGTCCTATACTAAAACCCAAACATTAACCAGTCCTATACTAAAACCCAAATATTACCAGTCCTATACTACAACCCAAACATTAACCAGTCCTATACTACAACCCAAACATTAACCAGTCCTATTCCATGACCCAAACATTAACCAGTCCTATACTATAACCTAAACATTAACCAGTCCTATACTAAAACCCAAATATTAACCAGTCCTATACTATAACCCAAACATTAACCAGTCCTATACTATAACCCAAACATTAACCAGTCCTATACTATAACCCAAACATTAACCAGTCCTATACTATAACCCAAACATTAACCAGTCCTATACTATAACCCAAACATTAACCAGTCCTATAATAAAACCCAAACATTAACCAATACTATACTATAACCCAAACATTACCAGCCCTATACTAAAAACCAAACATTAACCAGTCCTATACTAAAACCCAAACATTAACCAGTCCTATACTGAAAACCAAACATTAACCAGTCCTATACTAAAACCCAAACATTAACCAGTCCTATACTAAAACCCAAATATTACCAGTCCTATACTACAACCCAAACATTAACCAGTCCTATACTAAAACCCAAACATTAACCAGTCCTATTCCATGACCCAAACATTAACCAGTCCTATACTATAACCTAAACATTAACCAGTCCTATACTAAAACCCAAATATTAACCAGTCCTATACTATAACCCAAACATTAACCAGTCCTATAATAAAACCCAAACATTAACCAGTCCTATACTATAACCCAAACATTACCAGCCCTATACTAAAACCCAAACATTAACCAGTCCTATACTAAAAACCAAACATTAACCAGTCCTATACTAAAACCCAAACATTAACCAGTCCTATACTGAAAACCAAACATTAACCAGTCCTATACTAAAACCCAAACATTAACCAGTCCTATACTAAAACCCAAATATTACCAGTCCTATACTACAACCCAAACATTAACCAGTCCTATACTAAAACCCAAACATTAACCAGTCCTATTCCATGACCCAAACATTAACCAGTCCTATACTATAACCTAAACATTAACCAGTCCTATACTAAAACCCAAACATTAACCAGTCCTATACTATAACCCAAACATTAACCAGTCCTATACTATAAACCAAACATTAACCAGTCCTATACTATAACCCAAACATTAACCAGTCCTATACTATAACCCAAACATTAACCAGTCCTATACTATAACCCAAACATTAACCAGTCCTATACTAAAACCCAAACATTAACCAGTCCTATACTAAAACCCAAATATTACCAGTCCTATACTACAACCCAAACATTAACCAGTCCTATACTAAAACCCAAACATTAACCAGTCCTATTCCATGACCCAAACATTAACCAGTCCTATACTATAACCTAAACATTAACCAGTCCTATACTAAAACCCAAATATTAACCAGTCCTATACTATAACCCAAACATTAACCAGTTCTATACTATAACCCAAACATTAACCAGTCCTATACTATAACCCAAACATTAACCAGTCCTATACTATAACCCAAACATTAACCAGTCCTATACTATAACCCAAACATTAACCAGTCCTATAATAAAACCCAAACATTAACCAATACTATACTATAACCCAAACATTACCAGCCCTATACTAAAAACCAAACATTAACCAGTCCTATACTAAAACCCAAACATTAACCAGTCCTATACTGAAAACCAAACATTAACCAGTCCTATACTAAAACCCAAACATTAACCAGTCCTATACTAAAACCCAAATATTACCAGTCCTATACTACAACCCAAACATTAACCAGTCCTATACTAAAACCCAAACATTAACCAGTCCTATTCCATGACCCAAACATTAACCAGTCCTATACTATAACCTAAACATTAACCAGTCCTATACTAAAACCCAAATATTAACCAGTCCTATACTATAACCCAAACATTAACCAGTCCTATAATAAAACCCAAACATTAACCAGTCCTATACTATAACCCAAACATTACCAGCCCTATACTAAAACCCAAACATTAACCAGTCCTATACTAAAAACCAAACATTAACCAGTCCTATACTAAAACCCAAACATTAACCAGTCCTATACTGAAAACCAAACATTAACCAGTCCTATACTAAAACCCAAACATTAACCAGTCCTATACTAAAACCCAAATATTACCAGTCCTATACTACAACCCAAACATTAACCAGTCCTATACTAAAACCCAAACATTAACCAGTCCTATTCCATGACCCAAACATTAACCAGTCCTATACTATAACCTAAACATTAACCAGTCCTATACTAAAACCCAAACATTAACCAGTCCTATACTATAACCCAAACATTAACCAGTCCTATACTATAAACCAAACATTAACCAGTCCTATACTATAACCCAAACATTAACCAGTCCTATACTATAACCCAAACATTAACCAGTCCTATACTATAACCCAAACATTAACCAGTCCTATACTATAACCCAACCATTAACCAGTCCTATACTATAACCCAAACATTAACCAGTCCTATACTAAAACCCAAACATTAACCAGTCCTATACTATAACCCAAATATTAACCAGTCCTATACTATAACCCAAACATTAACCAGTCCTATACTATAACCCAAACATTAACCAGTCCTATACTATAACCCAAACATTAACCAGTCCTATACTATAACCCAAACATTAACCAGTCCTATACTATAACCCAAACATTAACCAGTCCTATACTATAACCCAAACATTAACCAGTCCTATACTATAAACCAAACATTAACCAGTCCTATACTATAACCCAAACATTAACCAGTCCTATACTATAACCCAAACATTAACCAGTCCTATACTATAACCCAAACATTAACCAGTCCTATACTATAACCCAAACATTAACCAGTCCTATACTATAACCCAAACATTAACCAGTCCTATACTATAACCCAACCATTAACCAGTCCTATACTATAACCCAAACATTAACCAGTCCTATACTATAACCCAAACATTAACCAGTCCTATACTATAACCCAACCATTAACCAGTCCTATACTATAACCCAAACATTAACCAGTCCTATACTATAACCCAAACATTAACCAGTCCTATACTATAACCCAAACATTAACCAGTCCTATACTATAACCAACCTTAACACATAACCAACCTTGAAACAAAAGTACTAAATCCTAAAAAGACACAGAATAACCAACTGAAAACCATGACCAGCACCAAACACCAACCAACACCAACCCAATTATACTCCGTATATACTCCATATGTCCCACCAGCGGGCCTCTAACGCATTGCTTTACAATGTATTGCTGCTGGCCTCTCTGGCAGCGGAAGGGTTAAAAGGTTGAATCCTTAAAGAAATCCCATTATATTAAACCAAAACCTTCCTGTGATTCCTGTCCCTACTCACCTCACCCCCAGTGTTATTTTCATGCTCTTTCCATCTGTCTGTATGCAGGAAATGTATTGTGTATGGTGTATATAGGTTACTGTGTGCTGTAGGATGGTGGGTATGATGTATATAGGTTACTGTGTGCTATAGGATGGTGTGTATGGTGTATATAGGTTACTGTGTGCTGTACGATGGTATGTATGATGTATATAGGTTACTGAGTGCTGTAGGATGGTGTGTATGATGTATATAGGTTACTGTGTGCTGTAGGATGGTATGTATGATGTATAGGTTCCTGAGTGCTGTAGGATGGTGTGTATGGTGTATATAGGTTACGGAGTGCTGTAGGATTGTGTGTATGATGTATATAGGTTACTTTGTGCTGTAGGATAGTGTGTATGGTGTATATAGGTTACTTTGTGCTGTTGGATGGTGTATATATGGCAGGAAACAGGAGGATGTACTGGCCAGCGATCTGTCTGAGCTGGGTTTATACATGTGTGCGCTGCCCTCGCCCCCTTGCTGTGACATCACGGCATGCGTAAAGGGAGCTTCCTAACAAAGGCACCACCTGCTCACCCCATTGATAAACAAGGATTAAAGGGGATTAAGAGCTGACGGTTGGATCCCTGGACACGTACGGGATACACAGGCGGCTATTATTAAACACACACGTACGGACAACTTAGGGAAACGATGCTGCGGGGTAGACAGTCCGAAAATGATTCCCAGATAACTCTCTTTTTTGTTTTTAATATAGCGCCGGCAGTAGACGAAGCGCAGTACGTGCAATTTTTCAGGCTCGTGCTCCAGTCCCAAAGAGCTTACAATCTAATTGCAGTGCCTGCGGCACAGGGAGATAAAGCGAGTTGAACAGGTTCACAAAGCGCTGACACTGGGATTCCCCCACTTCAAAACTCTCCGTCCCCCCCAAGAAATTGCATACAACTCCCCATGATACTTTGCTATAAAGGAGCAGCGCTAAAAGTCCCAAACAGTGACACAGGACCCCTGATGACGCATTATATATTGACACATATGAACCAGTGTTGCTCCACACGATGGGGTTTGCTAGAGATTAAACGGGTGATGTCCAGTTAGGGCTTCATGTGATAACTGCTGTGTATGGCGTATATAGGTTACACTGTGCTGTAGGACAGAGTGTATGGTGTATATAAGTTACTGTGTGCTATAAGATTGTGTGTATTGTGTATATAGGTTACTGTGTGTTGTAAAATGGAGTGTATGGTGTATATAGGTTACACTGTGCTGTAGGACGTATGGTGTATATAGGTTACTGTGTGCTATAAGATGGTGTGTATTGTGTATATAGGTTACTGTGTGATGAAGTGTATGGTGTACATAGGTTACACTGTGTATATGTTACTGTGTGTTGTAGGATAGAGTGTACTGTGCTGCTGGGTGGTATGCATGGTGTATATAGGTTACTGTATGCTGTAAGATGGCTTGTAGGGTGTATATAGGTTACAGTGTGCTGTAGAATGGAGTGTTTTGTGTACATAGGTTACTGTGTGCTGTAGGGTGAAGTGTATGATGTACGTAGGCTACACTGTGCTGTCGGATGGAGAACATTTATATACGTAGGTTACAGTGTGCTGTAGGGTGGAGTGTATTGTGTATATAGGTTTCTGTATGCTGTATGATGGTGTGTATTTTGTATATCGGTTCATGTGTGCTGTAGGATGGTCTTTATGCGTATGCTGTATATAGGTTAATGCGTGCTGTAGGATTGTGTATATAGGTTACTATGTGCTGTAGGATGGGGTGTATGCTGTATATAGGTTAATGTGTGCTGTAAAATGGTGTATATAGGTTACACTATGCTGTAGGATGGTGTATATAGGTTAGTGTGGGCTGTAGGATGGAATGTATGGTGTATATAAGTTACACTGTTCTATAGGATGGCGTGTATGGTGTATATAAGTTATTTGTTGTAGGGTGGAGTGTATGGTGTGTATATAGGTTACACTGTGCTGTAGGATGGAGTATATGGTGTATAGTTGTGTGAAAAAGAAAGTACACCCTCTTTGAATTCTAAGGTTTTACATACCAGGACATAAAAACAATCATCTGTTCCTTAGCAGGTCTAAACAATAGGTAAATACAACCTCAGATGAACAACACATGACATATTACACCGTGTCATGATTTATTTTGATCATCAGCAAGTGTTACCACCTATAAAAGCCGAAGTTTTAGCAGTTTGCTGGTCTGGAGCATTCAGGTGTGTGTTAACACAATGCCAAGGAGGAAAGACATCAGCAATGATCTTTGAAAAGCAATTGTTGCTGCCCATCAAACAATTTAAAATCCATCATTCTATAGTGAGAAAGATTTTTCAAAAGTGGAAAACATTCAGGACAGTTTCCAATCTTCCCAAGAGTGGATGTCCCAGCAAATTCACCCCAAGGTCAGACTGTGCAATACTCAGAGAAATTGCAAAAAAACCAAGAGTTACATCTCAGACTCTACAGGCCTCAGTTAGCATGTTAAATGTTAAAGTTCATGACAGTACAATTAGAAAAAGACTGCACAAGTATGGTTTGTTTGGAAGGGTTGCCAGGAGAAAGCCTCTTCTCTCTAAAAAGAACATGCAGCACGGCTTAGGTTTGCAAAGTTGCATCTGAACAAACCACAAGACTTCTGGAATAATGTCCTTTGGACATACGAGACCAAAGTGCAGATGTTTGGCCACAATGCACAGCGCCACGTTTGGCGAAAACCAAACACAGCATATCAGCACAAACACCTCATACCAACTGTCAAGCACGGTGGTGGAGGGGTGATGATTTGGGCTTGTTTTACAGCCACAGGACCTGGGAACCTTGCAGTCATTGAGTTGACCATGAACTCCTCTGTACACCAAAGTATTCTAGAGTCAAATGTGAGGCCATTTGTCCGACAGCTAAAGCTTCGCCGAAATCGGGTCATGCAACAGGACAATGATCCCAAGCACCCCAGCAAATCTACAACAGAATGGCTGACAAAGAAAAGAATCAAGGTGTTGCAATGGTCCAGTCAAAGTCCAGACCTCAGCCCGATTGAAATGCTGTGGCTGGACCTTAAGAGAGCTGTGAATAAACAAATGCCCACAAAGCTCAATGAACTGAAGCAACGTTGTAAAGAAGAGTGGGCCAAAATTCCTCCACAACGATGTGAGAGTCTGATAAAGTCATATAGAAAACGATTACTTCAAGTTATTGCTGCTAAGGCTGCGGTCTCAGTCATGTCTGTGACACGCGCGCCCGGCGGGGGGCGCCGCATGCCCAGCGCTAACTATCTGCTATCTGCAGTCTGAGTGAAGAGAGGGAGCTTGCGACGGGAGGGGGCGTGGTTGGGGATTTGCGGGGGCGTGGCCATTACGTCACGTGGCGGGATCGCCCTCATTGGGTGAACCGCCGGTGGGGGCGTGGCCACGCCTCCGTCGCAAGTTTTAAACTCAATTTCATTGAGTTTAAAAAAACTTGCAGCACGGCGCGGCTGCACCTTCCGCGTGAAGGTGCGTACTGGGCCCTTCCCCATTGAGGGGCGGTGCTTACACGCACAGCGCACGCCGCGCCGTGCGCTGTGGCAGTGACTGGGACCGCAGCCTTCAGGTGGTTCTACAAGCTATTGAATCATAAGGTGTACTCAGTTTTTTACACAGGGCTTCTCCATTTTGGCTTTATTTTTGTTAAATAAATCATGACACGGTGTAATATGTCGTGTTGTTGTTCATCTGAGGTTGTATTTACCTAATTTTAAGACCTGCTAAGGAACAGTTGATTGTTATTATGTCCTGATATGTGTACTTTCTTTTTCACACAACTGTATACAGGTTACACTGTGCTGTAGGATGGGGTGTATGGTGTATATAGGTTACACTGTGCTGTAGGATGGAGTGTATTGTGTATATAGGTTACACTGTACTGTAGGAAGGGGTGTGTATGGTGTATAGGTTACACTGTGCTGTAGGATGGGGTGTATGGTATATATAGGTTACACTAAGCTGTAAGATGGAGTGTATTGTGTAGGGAGGGATGTATGGTGTATATAGGTTATACTGTGCTGTAGGATGGGGTGTGTATAGTGTATATATGTTACACTGTGCTGTACGATGGAGTATATGGTGTATATAGGTTACACTGTGCTGTAGGGAGGGGTGTATAGTGTATATAGGTTACACTGTGCTGTAGGATGGGATGTCTGGTATATATAGGTTACACTGTGCTGTAAGATGGAGTGTATTGTGTATATAGGTTACACTGTGCTGTAGGATGGAGTATATGGTGTATATAGGTTACACTGTGCTGTAGGATGGAATGTATGGTGCATATAGATTACGCTGTGCTGTAGGGAGGGGTGTCTGGTATATATAGGTTACACTCTGCTGCAAGATGGAGTGTATTGTGTATATAGGTTACACTGTGCTGTAGGATGGAGTGTATAATGTATATAGGTTACACGATGCTGTAGGATGGGGTATATGGTGTATATAGGTTACACTGTACTGTAGGATGGAGTATATGGTGTAAATAGGTTACACAGAGCTGTAGGATAGTGTGTATGGTGTGTATGGAGTATATAGGTTACTGTGTGCTGTAGGATGGTGTGTATGGGGTATATAGGTTACGGTGTGCTGTAGGATGGTGTGTATGTTGTATATAGGTTACACTGTGCTGTAGGATGGAGTGTATGATATATATAGGTTACACTGTGCTGTAGGATGGAGTATATGGTGTATACAGGTTACTGTGTGCTATAGGATGGAGTATATGGTGCATAAAGGTTACACTGTGCTGTAGGATGGAGGGATGGAGTGTATGATGTATATAGGTTACACTGTGCTGTTGGATGGGGTGCATGGTGTGTATAGGTTACACTGTGCTGTAGGATGGTGTGTATGGTGTATATAGGTTACACTGTGCTGTAGGATGGAGTGTATAGGTTACACTGTGCTGTTGGATGGGGTGTATGGTGTATATAGGTTCCACTGTGCTGTAGGATGGAGTGTATGGTGTGTATAGGTTACACTGTGCTGTAGGATGGTGTATATAGGTCACACTGTGCTGTTGGATGGGGTGCATGGTGTGTATAGGTTACACTGTGCTGTAGGATGGAGTGTATAGGTTACACTGTGCTGTAGGATGGGGTGTATGGTGTATATAGGTTACACTGTGCTGTAGGATGGGGTGTATGGTGTATATAGGTTGCACTGTGCTGTAGGATGGAGTGTATGGTGTATATAGGTTACACTGTGCTGTAGGATGGAGTGTATGGTGTATATAGGTTACACTGTGCTGTAGGATGGAGTGTATGGTGTATATAGGTTACACTGTGCTCTAGGATGGGGTGTATGGTGTGTATAGGTTACACTGTGCTGTAGGATGGGGTGTGTGGTGTGTATAGGTTGCACTGAGCACAGTGTAGGATGTTATAACACTGAGGGGGAGGGGACCCTCATAGCTTGCGGCCTTAGTGATAATTTCTGTTGCTATGAGCAGCACCTGAGCTCAGTTACCATGGCAACAAGCAGCAACCTTCCTCACTGCTGCAGCTCTATGTGTATCCATCTGTACACAGTCTGTCTATCTATCTATCTATCTATCTATCTATCTATCTATCTATCTATCTATCTATCTATCTATCTATCTATATATATATACACACACACACACACACACACACACACACACACACACACAGCGTGTCGTTAACCCCTTGTTTACCAATGCACTGCTATATAACAACAAGCAAAGATGACAGCAAAGGGGTTACATAATATATTTAACTAAATAGGAGGTAACACAATGCATATACAGTGTGTGTGTCTGTGTATATATATATCATACATATATGATATAAAATGCATCCGGCGCAATATAGAAATATAACAATTTTAAGGAAGATAGCAAGTTGATTAAGACTGTATTAATTGAAGAAAAATCCGATACTTATAATAATCCCTAGTATCTAAACAGGGATAGCACTAGCATTATATCAATAGTGTGTATATATAGTCAGAAACAGGGATAGCACTAGCATTATATCAATAGTGTATATATATAGTCAGAAACAGGGGTAGCACTAGCATTATATCAATAGTGTATATATATAGTCAGCAACAGGGATAGCACTAGCATTATATCAATAGTGTATATATATATATATATAGTCAGCAACAGGGATAGCACTAGCATTATATCAATAGTATATACAGTATATATATAGTCAGCAACAGGGCACCCACAAAACAAAATACAAAATAAGGGTAAAGGAAGGGTGCATACTGTCCAAAAAGATACAGAAAAAGGAATAAAGGGACAGGCAATCCTATATGCAAAAAAGTGACATTTATTGACAACGTTTCGGTCCCACTGGGACCTCTCTCAAGGAGAAAGTGGGGACTGAAACGCTGAGTCAATACATTTCACTTTTTTGCATATATGAGTGCCTGTCCCTTTTTTCCTTTATATATATACACACACACACACACACACACACACACACACACACACACACACACACACACACACACACACACACACACACACACACACACACACACACACACACACACACACTCACACTCACACTCACACACACGGAATACCCTTATGTACCATAAGTTCATTGGAATCAGTTCACACAAATAAGCTAGCAGATCTGACACACATATGCACACACAGGGGGTCATACACTAAGCAGTGATAAGTGGGTTTTCTGGGTGCTATGCACAAAGCAGTGATAAGTGCTTTTAAGTGAGATACACGCCTTTATAGCGTGATACTGCCTGCTGTGAGATTCACAAAGCAGTGGTAACACTGCAGTATCGTGCTATAATGGCATTTTCCCCACTTAAAAGCACTTATCACTGCTTTGTGAATCTCATAGCAGACAGTATAACGCTATAAAGGCATTTATCTCACTTAAAAGACTTATCACTGTTTTGTGAATCTCACAGATGGCAATATCACGCTACAATGGCTTTTTATCTCACTTAAAAGCACTTATCACTGCTTAGTGCATGACCCCCACAGTCTGGTAGCATGGCACATGGCAGAACTACTGTTGCACACTCCTGCTAACTCACGCCACTGCTATGGTTGCCCTGCTGCTGTGTACACACTCACACTCGCTCACGCCACTGCTATGGTTGCCCTGCTGCTGTGTACACACTCACACTCGCTCACGCCACTGGGATGGTTGCCCTGCTGCTGTGTACACACTCACACTCGCTCACGCCACTGCTATGGTTGCCCTGCTGCTGTGTACACACTCACACTCGCTCACGCCACTGCTATGGTTGCCCTGCTGCTGTGTACACACACACACTCGCTCACGCCACTGGGATGGTTGCCCTGCTGCTGTGTACTCACTCACATTCATGCTGACACACCCTGGTGAGCTAGTGGCCCAGCTTCTGAACACACTATCACACTAAGTCTGGCTCATTCCAATGGTATGGTTTCCCTGCTGCCAAGTGCATACTCACACTCACTCTGACTCACCCTGGTGGAATAGAGGCCCTGCTGCTGCTCCCACTGGTTCTCTGTGCCCCCGGCCTGTTCAGATTGTTCTGTCCCGGGTACGGAGCGGTCCCCGGCACACTCTGACTGCGAGAGAACCCGGCACTTCCCCTGATGCCCCCTCCAGACCTGCCTCCTTCCCCCGCTCTGCCCCACCCTGTTCCCCCTCCAGTGAACGTACTACTCTGTCTCAATCCTGGCGGGTGAAGAAGGGGAGGAGGAGGGGGAAGCACGGTGGGTGGTGGCCCAGGTGGCACCTTGACCTTCTGGGATGCCAGGATGGCATTGGAGGCTGCCCTAGTGCTGTTGACCAGGAGGCACTGAGGGCAGGAGCAGGGCAACCCCGAGCCAGACCCCACCGGCCATGACTGAGACTTGGGTATGGAGCCCATGGTAAGAGGGTATGCTAGGTCCATGCGCCTCCTCAGCCGGCGCTTGCGGTGGGTCTGGCGGTTGACCTGGCACATGCTCTGGAAATGCACCAGGTAGCAGAAGCCCAGGGTGGTGAGGTCCAGCCATGGGTGCTGCTTCTCGTAGGCGTTCTGGATGGCGATGCAGATCTCGGTGTCATAGGGGGTCCAAGAGCCCGCATCATTCTCCCACTCCCACACAATGCCCTTCCCCGGAGAGGAGGATGGCTCGAAGAAGCTGCGTCTCACAGGGCGGATGGTCCCTGCCCGAGAGGGGGGGAAGAGAGGTTAGAGACCATAGCCCATCCAGTCTGTCCATTCAACTGCAGGTGACATAGTAACACAGAGACCATGGGCCCATCCAACTGCAGGTGATAGTATGACACATAGTCCATTCAATCTGGCCATCTAACTGCATGTGACATTATGACACATAGTCCATTCAGTCTGGCCATTCAACTGCAGGTGACAAAGTGACAGATTGAGACCAAGGGCCCATTCTATCTGCCATACTAATGGAGGGGACATAATGAGACACAGATATATAGAGGCCATCCAGTCTGTCTATCCAACACAGCATGACACAGTCACACACAAAAACGTAGAATCTATTCACCCTCGGGGTAACAGTGACATACATAGAGGCACATACATGCAACCATGAGGGTGACAAACTAACACATACAGACATAGGAACCATCCAATCTGCCCCTTGTATAATATACAGAGACAAACAATCCACCCAATATGTTTGGATGGTGAAATAAAAGGAGACGGAGATGTAGGTCCCATCCACTGCAGAGTGACATGGTGACACACATCGGGCTCATCCAATCTGTCCCTTTCAGCCCAAGACAACATGTTGACACACTGACATAGAGAAGGTATCCATGACCCACACAATGCCTCACACCACGCAGTGATGCAAGAGCAAAAAGGGACTCAGGGTCCATGAACAACCTCTCCTATATGCCCTGGTGCACAAACTGCGGGGACCTATATAGCCCAATGAGTCTGTCACTGCATGGTGACACTGTGACACAATGGCATGTAGGATCTATAAATCTGCCCTTCCCACCAACACCTGACATATTAAACATCTGAAAGTGGAAATCCTTTCATCATAAGAAGATATTTTGCACTTTAAATACTAAAATGCAGCCATGCTTATTGGGAACACTGATTCCTCTTCTCTCTCCGTCCTTTCTTCCTCTCCCCCCCACCCCCTCTCTCCCCCTCCCTCCCTCTCCTCTGTGTCTGCGGTCACAATACAACAACAAGCAGAGAAGCAATTAATAATCCTGTTAGGAGTATGTGTGCTGTGTGTGAGATGGATATGTCCCCATGGGCTGCCCAAATTAAATAGTCCCTGGGCAACAGTGTCTGCATCAGGCCTCAGTGATACACTGCAGCAGGCAGGCAGGCACTGTGCTACATTGTGCAGGAGCATCCTCCTCACTGCATCATTTCCACCCCGTACCTCTGCAACCCGTATTCACTATGCGGATACGATGCTGCCAGTGTGCCAAACACCTATTGTGCCCGTGAGTGCGTCAGCTTGTGGTTTGGGGAGATACGATAGGAGGAGTTACACGATACACAGGTTTTAATGTCACGTATCACATTCTGCATTTCTCTGCGTCATTTCTCTGCTGCCTAACGAAGCCCTTCTAACTTAATTAACAAGGAAAAGAAAGTTACAAAGAAATCAGGAAAGCAAGTAAAAGCATTTACTTTGTACGGGGGTACTGTAAATTACCTGATTTTATTATACCTGGTGTGTGTTTGTGTGTGTGTATACACACACACACACACACACTTCAGTTCACATTATTGCAAGGGGTTGCATAAAAATGGCCACTACTGTAAGAATGGTATATATTATCGGTCAAAATATTATGTGTGTGTAAATATATGTATGTGTGTGTGTGTGTGTAAATATGTATGTATGTATGTTATATATATATATATATATATATATATATACAGCAGGTAGTCCTCGCTATCCAACGTTTCACTTTACAACGAATGGCATATCCAGCGCTTTACAATCCAACACTACGGGCCGTTTTTCGACGCCTGAATGCGTTATCCAACGCTCACCGCCACTGATTAACATCGGACTCACTTTACAACGGTTTCACTATCCAACGCTACTTCCACGATGCATTCCGGTGGATAAACGAGGACTGCCTGTGTATATATATATATGTATATGTATATATATATATATATATATATATATATATATATATATATATACACACACAGTGGTCGACAAATCACCAAAAAATCTAACGCAGAACAAAAAAATCTACTCGCCACCTAGTACCACACGTGTGCTGCTTGTGCCAATAGGAGCTCGCCACGATGTTAAATCCACTCGCCCGGGGCGTGCAAATGTATAGGTTTGTCGAACACTGTATATATATATATATATATATATATATATATATATATATATATATATAGTGTTCAGAAAAACGGGACCCCTTTTATTTCTCAGCATATCTTGCAGAAAAATCACTCAATTTTCATGATAATTTGAGCAATTCTAGGTCTGTCACAGTGGATTATTACATTGAGGAGTTATTTGATGATCTAATAAATATTCTTTGGAATTGGTGACTGCGTGATGACCTCATCAAGTACATAGTTCCAAAATGGTGTTGAGCGCAGAAGATAAGCACGTTATAAAGCGCTGGAGACAGAAAAAATGATGGCCCAAAATGCTTAAATAAAACCTATCCTGATAAAGGACGGGCGCTAGGAGGACAGAAAAAACTCATTGGTAAAACAGCGTATCGTTCAGGAGTGGGAGCAGCTGGATCAGCGCGTTACCGATTATGCAATCACACAGCGGCGTTCTCATCTCCGGGCGCACGTTTCGGCAGCAGGAGGAGAACATTTTGAACACACACTTTGAACTCAGAACGTTATAGTAATCTTAGTGTTTCAGATTAGATTACAGCAGTTTAACACATTTACGGGCTACGAAAGAAAAACTCCTATTTCTCGTTTAATGACCACGAACCTCCCGCAGCGCATCTGCTACTTGTTGACATAATACAGTGACATCAATTTAGTTACCATCAGTTGATTCTCTACATTGTGCTTCTTATAAAGTGCTAATCTACATAACCGACCTACAATTGTGCACATTTTCATGGGGATTGAGCGAGAAATATATCAAATATAATGAAAAACGAAAGCGGTCCCTTTTTCCTGAACACGATGTATGTATGTATATATATATATATATATATATATATATATAATTTTATATATATTTATATATATATATATATATATATATATATATATATATATATATATATATATATATATATACCTGCCTAAGACATGCAAATGAGCATACAGTTATATTTCCATTTGCTATATATATATATATATATATATATAAATATCCGTATATAGTAGCCCTGTGTCCATCGCTCCCCCTAATACCCCATACCTGTGTCCTGGCGGTACTGGTGCATGGTCTGCAGGTCGATGACATAGGGTGTGAGCTGAGCGTCCACCTGTCCCAGGCCCACGCGTCCCCTGCCGTCCTCCCGCAGGGCGCTCTCGATGTGGTGGCACACAGTGGCCGTGTAGGGTCTCCAGCGCCCGTGCTCGTTCAGCCACTCCCAGACCACCACGCGGGGAGGGGCCCCCTGACCCCCGAAACTCTGCCCGCTGACCGACAGCAGGACCCCCGAGCGGAACATGGCAAGAGGAAGAGGGTGTGTGGTGGCTAGAGTCCGGAGTCCCGATGGCAGCCAAACATGGTGACTGCAGGGGGCGGGGTTAGAAGAGGAACAGCCCTTGCAGATCTGGACTGCCCCTGAGGAGCAAGTAGTTCAAATGCTGGATGACTGCCCTTTAATTCGAACTACCTTTGGACAGCGTGTCTGAGCCAGCTCTGCGAGTGCTAAACCCAAGCGGGGATGCTGAATGAGGGTGTTCACGTTGAGGTCACGTCTCTTCCTCAGTCCTCTTTTATAGAAGCCAACGAGCTCCACGTGCGTATCCTCCCCAATTGTTAAACATGCCACCCTCACATAAGGGCTACTTGCCCCCCAAAGAGTACGTAGGATGCTGGATGGAGGGGTCCCCCCTCTCCCTGGGAAATGGGCAGAGGGGGGCTGTGAGAAGGCACAATGCCACCTATATCCACCAAACTGATACTGAAGTGTTAGCTCTTGGGCCCAGAGATCTGTCTCACTCCATGTGACTTTATCTGTGGCAACAGAATCCTGTAATAGACAGAAGTAAATAAGTATATATATATATATATTTATGGTGGGTGAAAAAGGCGACAGAAAACCTCCACCGTTAGACTATAGCCAATAAAGAATATCACTTGTGAGAACATTCACATGTCTTAGACAGGTCTGCAACCCTGCCTTTCACCATTATCACCTAGCATACAATGCTCCCACTGTAGCAAGGGATTCTGGGAAATGACATGCAAATGAGCACACAATGTGTTACCTTTTGCCTGTAATCCCTTTACATGGAACCCATATAAACAAATGCTCTGCTGTTCACACAGCTTTTAAGCACAGCATGGGATTAGATGCAAAGCCAGTCAAACCACTCACAGTGGTTGCAGACCTGTCTAAGATGTGAATGTGCTCACAAGTGATATTCTTTATACTGTATGTGTATATATATATATATATATATATATATATATATATATATATATATATATATATACACACACACATACATACACACACACACACACACATATAGAACTGATTATACTGCCAGTGGTATATGTACATAATTACAACACTGTGAATACTGGTAGTACTCATATAAATACAATGCTGCTTAAACTTCCACAGTTTATGCACAGACATAATATAATATATACAGTGCTGCATTTAGTTAACCCTTTTGCTGCTAGAGGGAGTGTGCATGCCCTCTGGCAGCAAAAGGGTTAAACTGTTATTATATCTGCATTTCCATGTTGACATAGTTATGTACATACAGTATAATATGCAAAACATCATAATCTGCTAGTGCAATAAATGCATAATTACAGCTTTCCCGCACACGCAGATAGATAGATAGATAGATAGATAGATAGATAGATAGATAGATAGATAGATAGATAGATAGATAGATAGACACAGATAGATAGATAGATAGATAGATAGATAGATAGATAGATAGATAGATAGATAGATAGAT
Organism: Ascaphus truei; assembly: GCF_040206685.1. NCBI lineage: Eukaryota > Metazoa > Chordata > Amphibia > Anura > Ascaphidae > Ascaphus > Ascaphus truei. Next base: position 21,506,815 of record NC_134495.1, read on the forward strand.
AGATAGATAGATATACACACAGAGATAGATAGATAGATAGATAGATAGATATACACACACAGATAGATAGATAGATAGATAGATAGATAGATAGATAGATAGATAGATAGATAGATAGACACACACAGATAGATAGATAGATAGATAGATAGATAGATAGATAGATAGATAGATAGATAGATAGATAGATAGATAGATAGATAGATAGATAGATAGATAGATAGCAATAACAGACAGATAGAATATATAGATAATTGTGTAACTGGGTATACTACCAGGGAGAAGAGGAAAGATATAGAAAGATACATAGAGTAGTATATAGTGCTTGCCTTTGCTGTATACTCAGAGTGCTATATCCCTGGTAAATGAATCAGTCCATGCCTGGTCTTCTGGATATCGGGTGCTGACTGCAGATCTCGGGTACTGTGTGCAGTATGGGTGTTGTGTGCAGATGTTGGGTGCTGGGAGCGGATGTGGGGTGCTGGGTTCAGATCTCGGGTGGTGGGTGAAGATGTGGGGTGCTGTGCAGATGTGGGGTACTGGGTGCAGATGTAAGGTGCTGTGTGCAGATGTGGGGTGCTGGGAGCGGATGTGGGGTGCTGGGAGCGGATGTGGGGTGCTGTGTGCAGATGTAGGGTGCTGGGAGCAGATGTGGGGTGCTGGGAGCAGATGTGGGATGCTGGGTTCAGGGTGCAGGTGTGGGGTGCTGCGTGCAGATGTGGGGTGCTAGGAGCAGATGTGGGGTGCTGCGGATCCTGGGTGCTGGAAACAGACAAAGAAGACTCCGGATTCTTCTGCCACCTTCTGTCGCCTCTCCTGGTAACTGTCTTCTCTCTCTGCCACTCTCCTTCTTTCCCTTTCCCTGCTGCCTGTCACTTAATTAATTAATTTTCTCTCCATCTCCCCCCTGTCAATGTGTATATGTTTCTCTCTCATCCTTTCTCTGTCACTCTCCTTCAGTCTCTCTCTCTCCCCCCGCTCTCTCTCCCCCCTGTCAACTGTTTCTCTCTCAGTCTCTGGCTGTCTCTCTGTGTGTCCCTGTCTTTTCTTCCGTTTCAGGTGGTTCCTTCTGACAGTCTCCCAGTGTCTCTTTCTCTCTCTGCATCCCTCTTTCTGTGTCTTTCTCTCTCTGTCTCTCAGCAGTATTAGGTGCAGCCTCTGCAGTTCCTCCAGAGACAGGGAAATAATAATAGTGAATAACCAAAAAAGAGAAGAGAGAGAGGGGGAGGGGGGGGGGGGGGAGAGGAGAGAGGGAGAGGGAGAGAGAGAGAGAGAGAGAGAGAGAGAGAGAGAGAGAGAGAGAGAGAGAGAGAGAGAGAGAGAGAGAGAGAGAGAGAGAGAGAGAGAGAGAGAGAGAGAGAGAGAGAGAGAGAGAGAGAGAGAAGGAGATAAAATAAGAGACACTGAGATACATGAACTCACAAAGAGCAGATATACAGATGGAGCAGATGTTATTGCACACGTTAGCGCTGTGCGTTGACGCTGTCGCATTATTTAACAGTAGCACTATTGAAAATATTAGCTAAGGAGATAGCACGTTTTATTCTTTGTGTTATTTGGTATGTTAACGTGCGTTAACAGGGGTAATAGTGGTTACATTTGTATGTTCAATGTGCTTTAGAACAGATATATATATATATAGATAGATAGATAGATAGATAGATAGATATAAAGCACCGTGAATACTGCCAGTGCTGTGTACGTGGCGGAGCAATGCATTGCTGCAGAGAAAGGGTTAATATAGGGACGTGTACACTGCCAATGCTATATACACATACTTATGGGACACTTACGTCCAGCGATATATACACATGCTGATGTAGGCAGCTTTATCTTACTTACTGATAGTGCAGAATATCAAACATTGCACGCGGCAAAGGGTATATATATATATTAAGGTTATGGTGGGTGAAAAAAGTGACTAAAACCCTCCACAGTAAAGCATAAAGCAACTGTAAATATTCCTGTATATTCATTTGCATGTCTTAGACAGGTCTGCAACCCTGTCTTTCACTTCAATGGTGAAAGACAGGGTTGCAGACCTGTCTAAGACATGCAAATGAATATACAGGAATATTTACAGTTGCTATATATATATATATATATATATATATATATATATATATATATATATATATACACTTAGTTAAGCTATGGTGGGTAAAAAAAATGTCTTACTTTTTTTACTCACCATAACTTAACTAAGTATGGTAAAACCTATCCTTGCTTCATTTTTGCATAGCCAGTATAACCAACCCCGCATCTAGGAGACCCATTAGGGTCGAAAGATTGTCTGAGTGTGGGTTTGCTGGCTATGTATATTAACCCTGGCTGTGCTCAAAGCTGTGACCATGCAGCAAGCTTAAGCCTATAGGGAACCATGTTAATGGTTTTGAAGCAAAAGGTTGCACTGTGTGCTCATTTGCATGTCATTTCCCAGAATGCTTTGCTGCAGTGGAAGTGCTGTGTGCTTGGTGATAATGGTGAAAGGCGGGGTTGCAGACCTGTCTAAGACATGCAAATGAGCAATGAGCATATAGTAATATTTCCATTATATATATATATATATATATATATATATATATATATATATATATATATATATATATATATATATATATATATATATATATATATATATATATATATATATATATATATATATATATATATATATATATATATATATACACATACACATGTAGAGGTACAGTACCGTGTTAGCCGAGCTTCAATAATCAAAAATAGACGATACCGTTCTGTGGCTAACGAAATGCTTTTATTTGTGCGAGCTTTCGAGATACACTGATCTCTTTTTCCGGCGGTGTTACAATGAATGAAGCAAGCAAAGGATATACTTAGAAACAGTGTCTCTTGGAATGTTATCTGTGCTTGTCCCTCCCCGTGTGTAGATGTGATTTATGGCTAGAGGTGTTAAATGGTCCCTAAATGTTAGTGATGTAAGAATGATGTAAGAATCTATGTATATCTATGTAAATATAAATGAATGAAGAGCCCACAGTGTATACAGTGCTTTACAAAAGGTGTGTGTGGAGAAGGAGTGTATATTAATGGTGTGGAAATGTGAGAGAGTGTTGCATTACTAAAAGAGTGTGTAGATACTATGTGGTCCCTATTGGTATAAAGTATATAGTATATGGTGTATGTATATATATATATATATATATATATATATATATATACTGTATATACTGTATATACTGTGTATATATATATATATATATATATATATATATATATATATATATATATGTGTGTGTGTGTAAACACATGCACTGATAAGGGAATAGATGGGGTCAGTGATTGGGACTGATGGAATTATATTCAGTAGGTGTCCTGTGTCAAATTTCAGGGCATATGTGTCACTTTGAGCTACGTTGGCCTAGGGATGGGTTGGGTACCCATTCAGATGGGTGGAGGGAGGTAATGAGGGGTATGTGTCTCACCACCTTCCTATGTCTTTCTGGAAATATATGTGGTAAAGTCGGTGCTGCTGTTTTTCTAATATAAAATTTGCTGGCAATGCGTTGCTAGCCCCTGTAGCAGCCAAGGGGTTAAATGCAGAAGCAAACCTTAAAAAATGGCATCAAGGCGTTACATGCAGAGTGCTTTCATTTTCAAGGGGACGACGACGACGACAAGGGAACTTAAAACATTTATTCTGGGTATTGAGAAATACTCAGAGCTGCCACTGGGTGGCAGCACAGACTCAGCGGTTGGCCCCTCAATTCATAAACTGCCCCAAACCAGGAGAAATAAGGTAGGATTGGGGAAGGGTCCGCGGAATAGGGAGGGGCCAGAGGTGGAATGGTGACAATGCTAAGGGGGATTGAGAAGCACAACATCTTTCTTACAGCAATGCATCAGACTGCATTATATACACAGTACATTGCTCTGCATTATATATACCATACATTGCTCTGCATTATATACACCGTACATTGCTCTGCATTATATACACAGTACATTGCTCTGCATTATATACACAGTACATTGCTCTGCATTATATACACCGTACATTGCTCTGCATTATATACACCGTACATTGCTCTGCATTATATACACCGTACACTGCTCTGCATTATATACACTGCACACTGCTCTGCATTATATACACAGTACATTGCTCTGCATTATATACACTGCACACTGCTCTGCATTATATACACAGTACAGTGCTCTGCATTATATACACCGTACATTGCTCTGCACCGTACACTGCTCTGCATTATATACACTGCACACTGCTCTGCATTATATACACAGTACATTGCTCTGCATTATATACACTGCACACTGCTCTGCATTATATACACAGTACAGTGCTCTGCATTATATACACCGTACATTGCTCTGCATTATATACACAGTACATTGCTCTGCATTATATACACAGTACATTGCTCTGCATTATATACACAGTACATTGCTCTGCATTATATACACTGCACACTACTCTGCATTATATACACAGTACATTGCTCTGCATTATATACACAGTACATTGCTCTGCATTATATACACCGTACATTGCTCTGCATTATATACACCGTACATTGCTCTGCATTATATACACCGTACATTGCTCTGCATTATATACACAGTACATTGCTCTGCATTATATACACAGTACATTGCTCTGCATTATATACACAGTACATTGCTCTGCATTATATACACAGTACATTGCGCTGCATTATATACACCATACATTGCTCTGCATTATATACACCGCACATTGCTCTGCATTATATACACAGTACATTGCTCTGCATTATATGTACAGTACATTGCTCTGCATTATATACACCGCACATTGCTCTGCATTATATACACAGTACATTGCGCTGCATTACATACACAGTACACTGCTGTGTATTATATACACAGTACACTGCTCTGCATTATACACACAGTACATTGCTCTGCATTATATACACCGTACATTGCTCTGCATTATATACACAGTACACTGCTGTGTATTATATACACTGTACACTGCTGTGCATTATATACACAGTAAATTGCTCTGCATTATATACACAGTACATTGCTCTGCATTATATACACAGTACATTGCTCTGCATTATATACACAGTACATTGCACTGCATTATATACACAGTACATTGCTCTGTATTATATACACTGTACACTGCTCTGCATTATATACACAGTACATTGCTCTGCATTATAGTCTTCATCTGTATACACAGTACATTGCTATGCATTATATACACAGTACATTGCTCTGCATTATATACACCGCACACTGCTCTGCATTATATACACAGTACATTGCTCTGCATTATATACACAGTACATTGCTCTGCATTATATACACCGTACATTGCTCTGCATTATATACACAGTACACTGCTGTGCATTATATACACAGTAAATTGCTCTGCATTATATACACAGTACATTGCTCTGCATTATATACACAGTACATTGCGCTGCATTATATACACAGTACATTGCTCTGTATTATATACACTGTACACTGCTCTGCATTATATACACAGTACATTGCTCTGCATTATATACACAGTACATTGCTCTGCATTATAGTCTTCATCTGTATACACAGTACATTGCTATGCATTATATACACAGTACATTGCTCTGCATTATATACACCGTACACTGCTCTGCTTTATATACACCGCACATTGCTCTGCATATATACACAGTATATTGTGCTGCATTATATACACCGCACATTGCTCTGCAATTATATACACAGTACATTGCTCTGCATTATATACACAGTACATTGCTCTGCATTATATACACCGCACATTGCTCTGCATTATATACACAGTACATTGCGCTGCATTACATACACCGTACACTGCTCTGCATTATATACACAGTACACTGCTCTGCATTATACACACAGTACATTGCTCTGCATTATATACACCGTACATTGCTCTGCATTATATACACCGTACATTGCTCTGCATTATATACACAGTACACTGCTGTGTATTATATACACAGTACATTGCGCTGCATTATATACACAGTACATTGCTCTGTATTATATACACTGTACACTGCTCTGCATTATATACACGTATATATAATATATGTATTCCAGTATTACCTCTCTGGACATGTATGTGTATACCGGTATTACCTCTCTGAACGTGTATGTGTATTACCTCTCTGGGCGTGTATGTGTATACTGGTATTACCTCTCTGGACATGTATGTATATACCGGTATTACCTCTATGGGCGTGTATGTGTATATCGGTATTACCTCTCTGGGCGTGTATGTGTATACCGGTATTACCTCTCTGGGCGTGTATGTGTATACCGGTATTACCTCTCTGGGCGTGTATGTGTATACCGGTATTACCTCTCTGGGCGTGTATGTGTATACCGGTATTACTTCTCTGGGTGTGTATGTGTATATCGGTATTACCTCTCTCGGTGTGTATGTGTATAGCGGTATTACCTCTCTGGGCGTGTATGTGTATATCGGTATTACCTCTCTCGGTGTGTATGTGTATAGCGGTATTACCTCTCTGGGCGTGTATGTGTATACCGGTATTACCTCTCTGGGCGTGTATGTATATACCGGTATTACCTCTCTGGGCGTGTATGTGTATATCGGTATTACCTCTCTGGGTGTGTATGTGTATATCGGTATTACCTCTCTGGGCGTGTATGTGTATACCGGTATTACCTCTCTGGGCGTGTATGTGTATACCGGTATTACCTCTCTGGGCGTGTATGTGTATACCGGTATTACCTCTCTGGGCGTGTATGTGTATACCGGTATTACCTCTCTGGGCGTGTATGTGTATATCGGTATTACCTCTCTGGGCGTGTATGTGTATACCGGTATTACCTCTCTGGGTGTGTGTGTGTATACCGGTATTACCTCTCTGGGCGTGTATGTGTATACCGGTATTACCTCTCTGGGCGTGTATGTGTATACCGGTATTACCTCTCTGGGCGTGTATGTGTATACCGGTATTACCTCTCTGGGCGTGTATGTATTTACCGGTATTACCTCTCTGGGCGTGTATGTGTATGCCGGTATTACCTCTCTGGGCGTGTATGTGTATACCGGTATTACCTCTCTGGGCGTGTATGTGTATACCGGTATTACCTCTCTGGGCGTGTATGTGTATACCGGTATTACCTCTCTGGGCGTGTATGTATTTACCGGTATTACCTCTCTGGGCGTGTATGTGTATGCCGGTATTACCTCTCTGGGCGTGTACGTGTATACCGGTATTACCTATCTGGGCGTGTATGTGTATACCGGTATTACCTCTGTGGGCGTGTATGTGTATACCGGTATTACCTATCTGGGCGTGTATGTGTATACCGGTATTACCTCTCTGGGCGTGTATGTGTATACCGGTATTACCTCTCTGGGCGTGTATGTGTATACCGGTATTACCTCTCTGGGCGTGTATGTGTATACCGGTATTACCTCTCTGGGCGTGTATGTGTATACCGGTATTACCTCTCTGGGCGTGTATGTGTATACCGGTATTACCTCTCTGGGCGTGTATGTGTATTCTGGGATTACCTCTCTGGGCGTGTATGTGTATACTGGGATTACCTCTCTGGGCGTGTATATGTATACTGGGATTACCTCTCTGGGTGTGTATGTGTATACCGGTATTACCTCTCTGGGCGTGTATGTGTATACTGGGATTACCTCTCTGGGCGTGTATGTGTATACTGGGATTACCTCTCTGGGCGTGTATATGTATACTGGGATTACCTCTCTGGGTGTGTATGTGTATACCGGTGTTAACTCTCTGGGCGTGTATGTGTATCTGGTATTACCTCTCTGGGCGTGTATGTGTACACTGGTATTACATCTCTGGGCGTGTATGTGTATACCGGTATTAACTCTCTGGGCGTGTATGTGTATACTGGTATTACATCTCTGGGCGTGTATGTGTATACCAGTATTACCTCTCTGGACATGTACAGTATGTGTATACCGGTATTACCTCTCTGGATGTGTATGTATATACCGGTATTACCACTCTGGATGTGTATGTATATACCGGTATTACCTCTCTGGGCGTGTATGTGTAATACCGGTATTACCTCTCTGGGCATGTATGTGTATCCCGGTATTACCTCTCTGGACATGTACAGTATGTGTATACCGGTATTCCCTCTGTGGACATGTATATGTATACCGTTATTACCCCTCTGGATGTAGTGACCTGACTGGCTTGGGGGGGCCGCGGGATTTCCCCAAGAGGGGAGAGCGCATGGCTGTTGCTAGGGGGCTGCGCAGCTACCTCCACCCACTACAGCCAATCCAGAGGAGGTGTCAGGAGCCTGGAGGTGGGGCCAAGGAGAGGGGGAAACAGCATGGAGTGGAGAGAGGTGAGAAGTGTGTGTGTGTGCCTCGAGCGCGTCGCACCTTTCACCATTTTGTCCAGTATTTTTGGAGAAACCGCCTGGCACCCCTAAGCACACCGGGAGCAGCATGACCGCGAGAGCAGTTAGAGGGTGCAACTGGACACACTGAGAAGTAACGGGATTATGGGGTAATGGGTGAGATCTGTATAGTGCTGGTACGATGTCCATGTAACTGTGATCAGGGACAGGCGGACGATGTAAGTATGATTCCCAGTCAGGCAGAACTGCATATTCTAGGAACGTGTCACAGCGTGCAGAGTGCAGGAGGAGAGGGGGGGGGGGTAGCAGGAGGAGAGGGAGAGCAGGAGGAGAGGGGGGGAGCAGGAGGAGAGGGCGAGCAGGAGGAGGGGGAGAGCAGGAGGAGAAGGGGAGCAGGAGGAGGGGGAGAGCAGGAGGAGAGTGGGAGCAGGAGGAGGGGGGGAGCAAAGCGAGTAAGAGGAGAAGGGGGAGCAGAGGGAGAGGGAAGACCAGGAGGAGAGGGGGAGCAGGAAGAGAGGGGAAGGAGAGGGGGGAGCAGGAGGAGGGGGAACAGGAGGAGGGGGAACAGGATTAGAGGGGGAGCAGGGGAGGGGCAAGCAGAAGGAGGGGGGAGAGCAGGAGGAGGGGGAGAGCAGGAGGGGGGGGGAGAGCAGGAGGAGGGGGAGAGCAGGAGGAGGGGGAGAGGGGGAGAGCAGGAGGAGCAGGATTAGAGGGGGAGCAGGGGAGGGGCGAGCAGGAGGAGAGTGGGAGCAGGAGGAGGGGGGGAGCAAAGCGAAAAAGAGGAGAGAGGGAGAGCAGGAAGAGAGGGAGCAGGTGGAGAGGGAGAGCAGGAGAGGGGGGAGCAGGAGGAGAGGGAGAGAGCAGGAAGAGAGGGGGAGAGAGCAGGAGGAGAGGGAGAGAGCAGGAGGGGAGTAGGGGGAGACAGATGGAGAGAGCAGGAGGGGAGTAGGGGGAGACAGATGGAGAGAGCAGGAGGGGTGTAGGGGGAGACAGAGATGGAGAGAGCAGGAGGGGAGCAGGGGGAGACAGCAGGAGGGGAGTAGGGGAGACAGAGATGGAGAAAGCAGGAGGGGAGTAGGGGGAGACAGATGGAGAGAGCAGGAGGGAGCTGCAGTACATCGCTATGCAATGAAAGTATAATATATATATATATATATATATATCTGCATTGCTCTGAATTATACATATGTAACCCCTCTCTTTTACCTTAGACACCCGCTGCTAAGGTGGGGGCCCGAATCCTCCTACCTTATTTCTTACCCAACACACAGCCGTAGGTCAGACAAATGGAAACATGCCCCAGTGATGTAAATAACACAAGAGTATTTATATCGTAGTTCTCTTTAAACACCGAATATATATATATACATATATTATTTAAGTTATGGTGGGTGAAAATGTGACTAAAAACCCTCCACCGTTAGCATATAGCATATACAAATATTACTTGTGAGCATATTCACATGTCTTAGACAGGTCTGCAACCCTGCCTTTCACCATTATCACCTAGCATACAGTGCTTCCACTGCAGCAAGGGATTCTGGGAAATGACATGCAACTGAGCACACAGTGCCACCTTTTGTCTCAAGACCACATTACATGGAAAACCCTTAAGCCAATGCATGCTGCTTTAAACACAGCCTTTAAACATAGCTTGAGATGAGATGCAAAGCCAATAAACCCACTCAGAGACAGACTGTTTCGACCTTATGGGTCTCATCAGTGTGAGGTTGGTTGTACTGGCTTTGCAATTTGAGACTAAGAGTAGGTCTTCACCACACATTAAACGGTGGAGGGTTTTTAGTCACCTTTTCACCCATCATAACTTAAATAATGTGTGGTGAAGACCTACCCAAAGTCTCAAATTGCAAAGCCAGTACAACCAACCTCACACTGATGAGACCCACAAGGTCGAAACAGTCTGTCTGTGAGTGGGTTTATTGGCTTTGCATCTCATCCCAGGCTATGTTTAAAGGCTGTGTTTAAAGCAGCATGCATTGGCTTAAGGGTTTTCCATGTAATCTGGTCTTGAGACAAAAGGTGGCACTGTGTGCTCATTTGCATGTCATTTCCCAGATGTGAAGGTGTAGACCAGTGACTCTCCCCGTGACCACCGGACCTGTGCTTATGGACCTGTGTATAGGTGCCGGTACACCATTGGAGCTCTTGTAGTTAGTGTTTGAATGCAGCGGGCCAGTGCTTCACAAAGACTTTGGTACCCCTTGTCTTATTAGGAGGATCCCCTCAGCCTCCCGGTATCAGGCAGGCTGCAGCTCAGCGCTGGCTCCACTCCTGGATTGGATCTGCTATCTGGGCGTTCCACTCACAGACTGGTTCCTAACCACTTATACCTGCCCCGAGGTCCCTCAGGGTCGCCGCAGCTCTGCCCCTGTGTGCTCCACCATGGACTCATTGACTCTTCTCCTGAGTCCAAGGTCATTGGCTGAGACCATGTTCATCACAAGCCCCATCCTGGACACACCTTGGGGGGGAGCCATGCAGGGGGCAGTGTGTGTTTCTGCTGCATGCACTTACAAAGGGGGTTACACATATACACATACACATACATCGCACATTATACTTCGCTCTGGAACTTTTATGGTAATAAATGAGCTCACAGTCCTGGGCGCAGGTCCAGATATACAATATCAGTCCCAAATGAAAAAAACAGTCCTGTGGAGACGATGTGGGGGGGGGGGGGGGAGGGGCGAGTGGTAACCCCTTGAAATCACAGGTGAGATAATGTTCAATCCTCCATATCGAGCCAAACTAGATTAAGAAGGGGAAAAAACACACCATTGCGCAGCACAATAAATGGTCTTGGAGCACCCTCTCCCGCTGCTGGCTACTTACAATATAGAGGTAGTCAGCATGCGTATATATAGTAAGTAGCCAGCAGCGGGAGAGAGCCCCCTCCTGTGTGTGTGTGACACTGACAGACTGAGAGTCCCTCTCCTGTGTGTGTGACACTGACAGACTGAGAGTCCCTCTCCTGTGTGTGTGTGACACTGACAGACTGACGGAGCCCCCCTCCTGTGTGTGTGTGTGACACTGACGGACTGACGGACCCCCTCCCTGTGTGTGTGATACTGACAGACTGACGGAGCCCCCCTCCTGTGTGTGTGTGTGACACTGACGGACTGACGGAGCCCCCCTCCTGTGTGTGTGTGTGTGTGACACTGACAGACTGACGGAGCCCCCCTCCTGTGTGTGTGTGTGTGTGCGTGTGACACTGACAGACTGACGGAGCCCCCCTCCTGTGTGTGTGTGTGTGACACTGACAGACTGACAGATCCCCCCTCCTTGTGTGTGTGACACTGACAGACTGACGGAGCCCCCCTCCTGTGTGTGTGTGTGACACTGACAGACTGACGGAGCCCCCCTCCTGTGTGTGTGTGTGACACTGACAGACTGACGGAGCCCCCCTCCTGTGTGTGTGTGACACTGACAGACTGACGGAGCCCCCCCCTGTGTGTGTGTGACACTGACAGACTGACAGACCCCCCCTCCCTGTGTGTGTGTGACACTGACAGACTGACGGAGCCCCCCTCCTGTGTGTGTGTGTGTGTGACACTGACGGACTGACGGAGCCCCCCTCCCTGTGTGTGTGTGACACTGACAGACTGACGGAGCCCCCCTCCTGTGTGTGTGTGTGACACTGACGGACTGACAGATCCCCCCTCCCTGTGTGTGTGACAGGGACGGAGCCCCCCTCCCTGTGTGTGTGACACTGACAGACTGACGGAGCCCCCCTCCCTGTGTGTGTGACACTGACAGACTGACGGAGCCCCCCCCTGTGTGTGTGTGACACTGACAGACTGACGGAGCCCCATCCTGTGTGTGTGTGACACTGACAGACTGACAGACCCCCCCTCCCTGTGTGTGTGTGACACTGACAGACTGACGGAGCCCCCCCTTGTGTGTGTGTGACACTGACAGACTGACAGATCCCCCCTCCCTGTGTGTGTGACACTGACAGACTGACGGAGCCCCCCTCTCTGTGTGTGTGACACTGACAGACTGATGGAGCCCCCCTCCTGTGTGTGTGACACTGACCGAGCCCCCCTCCCTGTGTGTGTGACACTGACAGACTGACGGAGCCCCCCTCCTGTGTGTGTGACACTGACAGACTGACAGAGCCCCCCTCCTGTGTGTGTGTGACACTGACAGACTGACGGAGCCCCCTCCTGTGTGTGTGACACTGACAGACTGACGGAGCCCCCTCCTGTGTGTGTGACACTGACAGACTGACGGAGCCCCTCTCCTGTGTGTGTGACACTGAGAGACTGACGGAGCCCCCCTCCTGTGTGTGTGACACTGACAGACTGACGGAGCCCTTCTCCTGTGTGTGTGTGACACTGACAGACTGACGGAGCCCCTCTCCTGTGTGTGTGTGACACTGACAGACTGACGGAGCCCCCCACTCCTGTGTGTGTGTGACACCGACAGACTGACGGAGCCCCTCTCCCTGTGTGTGTGTGACACTGACAGACTGACGGAGCCCCCCTCCTGTGTGTGTGTGACACTGACAGACTGACGGAGCCCCCCTCCTGTGTGTGTGTGACACTGACAGACTGACGGAGCCCCTCTCCTGTGTGTGTGACACTGACAGACTGACGGAGCCCCTCTCCTGTGTGTGTGACACTGACAGACTGACGGAGCCCCCCTCCTGTGTGTGTGTGACACTGACAGACTGACGGAGCCCCCCTCCCTGTGTGTGTGTGACACTGACAGACTGACGGAGCCCCCCTCCTGTGTGTGTGTGACACTGACAGACTGACGGAGCCCCCCTCCTGTGTGTGTGTGACACTGACAGACTGACGGAGCCCCTCTCCTGTGTGTGTGTGACACTGACAGACTGACGGAGCCCCCCTCCTGTGTGTGTGTGTGTGTGACACTGACAGACTGACGGAGCCCCCCTCCTGTGTGTGTGTGACACTGACAGACTGAGGGAGCCCCCCTCCTGTGTGTGTGACACTGACAGACTGACGGAGCCCCTCTCCTGTGTGTGTGTGACACTGACAGACTGACGGAGCCCCCTCCTGTGTGTGTGTGACACTGACAGACTGACGGAGCCCCCCTCCTGTGTGTGTGACACTGACAGACTGACGCAGCTCCCTCCTGTGTGTGTGACACTGACAGACTGAGGGAGCCCCCCTCCTGTGTGTGTGACACTGACAGACTGAGGGAGCCCCCCTCCTGTGTGTGTGTGACACTGACAGACTGACGGAGCCCCTCTCCTGTGTGTGTGACACTGACAGACTGACGGAGCCCCCCTCCTGTGTGTGTGTGTGTGTGACACTGACAGACTGACGGAGCCCCCCTCCTGTGTGTGTGTGACACTGACAGACTGAGGGAGCCCCCCTCCTGTGTGTGTGACACTGACAGACTGACGGAGCCCCTCTCCTGTGTGTGTGTGACACTGACAGACTGACGGAGCCCCCTCCCTGTGTGTGTGTGACACTGACAGACTGACGGAGCCCCCCTCCTGTGTGTGTGTGACACTGACAGACTGACGGAGCCCCCCTCCTGTGTGTGTGACACTGACAGACTGACGGAGCTCCCTCCTGTGTGTGTGACACTGACAGACTGAGGGAGCCCCCCTCCTGTGTGTGTGACACTGACAGACTGACGGAGCCCCCCTCCTGTGTGTGTGACACTGACAGACTGAGAGTCCCTCTCCTGTGTGTGTGACACTGACAGACTGACGGAGCCCCCCTCCTGTGTGTGTGACACTGACAGACTGACGGAGCCCCTCTCCTGTGTGTGTGTGACACTGACAGACTGACGGAGCCCCCTCCTGTGTGTGTGACACTGACAGACTGACGGAGCCCCCTCCTGTGTGTGTGACACTGACAGACTGACGGAGCCCCCTTCCTGTGTGTGTGACACGGACAGACTGACGGAGCCCCCCTCCTGTGTGTGTGTGACACTGACAGACTGACGGAGCCCCTCTCCTGTGTGTGTGTGACACTGACAGACTGACGGAGCCCCCCTCCTGTGTGTGTGTGACACTGACAGACTGACGGAGCCCCTCTCCTGTGTGTGTGTGACACTGACAGACTGACGGAGCCCCCCTCTCCTGTGTGTGTGTGACACTGACAGACTGACGGAGCCCCTCTCCTGTGTGTGTGTGACACTGACAGACTGACGGAGCCCCCCTCCCTGTGTGTGTGTGACACTGACAGACTGACGGAGCCCCCCTCCTGTGTGTGTGTGACACTGACAGACTGAGGGAGCCCCCCTCCTGTGTGTGTGTGACACTGACAGACTGACGCAGCCCCCCTCCTGTGTGTGTGACACTGACAGACTGACGGAGCCCCTCTCCGTGTGTGTGTGTGTGTGACAGTGACAGACTGAGGGAGCCCCCCTCCTGTGTGTGTGACACTGACAGACTGACGGAGCCCCCCTCCTGTGTGTGTGACACTGACAGACTGACGGAGCCCCCCTCCTGTGTGTGTGACACTGACAGACTGACGGAGCCCCCCTCCTGTGTGTGTGTGTGTGTGACACTGACAGACTGACGGAGCCCCCCTCCTGTGTGTGTGTGTGTGACACTGACAGACTGACGGAGCCCCCCTCCTGTGTGTGTGACACTGACAGACTGACGGAGCCCCCCTCCTGTGTGTGTGACACTGACAGACTGACGGAGCCCCTCTCCGTGTGTGTTTGTGTGTGACACTGACAGACTGACGGAGCCCCCCCTCCTGTGTGTGTAACACTGACAGACTGACGGAGCCCCCCTCCTGTGTGTGTGACACTGACAGATTGACGGAGCCCCCTCCCTGTGTGTGTGACACTGACAGACTGACGGAGCCCCCCTCCTGTGTGTGTGTGTGTGTGACACTGACAGACTGACGGAGCCCCCTCCCTGTGTGTGTGACACTGACGGAGCCCCCTCCCTGTGTGTGTGACACTGACAGACTGACGGAGCCCCCCTCCTGTGTGTGTGACACTGACAGACTGACGGAGCCCCCCCTCCTGTGTGTGTGACACTGACAGACTGAGGGAGCCCCCTCCCTGTGTGTGTGTGACACTGACAGACTGACAGAGCCCCCCTCTCCCTGTGTGTGTGACACTGACAGACTGACGGAGCCCCCCTCCTGTGTGTGTGTGTAACACTGACAGACTGACGGAGCCCCCCCTCACTGTGTGTGTGACACTGACAGACTGAGGGAGCCCCCCTCCTGTGTGTGTGTGTGACACTGACAGACTGACAGAGCCCCCCTCCTGTGTGTGTGTGTGTGTGACACTGACAGACTGACGGAGCCCCCCTCCTGTGTGTGTGACACTGACAGACTGACGGAGCCCCCCTCCTGTGTGTGTGTGTGTGATACTGACAGACTGACGGAGCCCCCCCTCCTGTGTGTGTGACACTGACAGACTGACGGAGCCCCCCTCCTGTGTGTGTGTGACACTGACAGACTGACGGAGCCCCCCTCCTGTGTGTGTGTGACACTGATGGAGCCCCCCTCGTCTGTGTGTGTGTGTGTGACACTGATGGAGCCCCCTCGTGTGTGTGTAACACTGACAGACTGAGGGAGCCCCCCCTCGTGTGTGTGTGTGTGTGTGTGTGTGTGTGTGTGTGTGTGTGTGTGTGTGTGTGTGTGTGTGTGTGTGTGTGTGTGTGTGTGTGTGTGTGTGTGTGTGTGTGTGTGTGTGTGTGACACTGACAGACTGACGGAGCCCCACTCCTGTGTGTGTGTGTGTGTGACACTGATGGAGCCCCCTCGTGTGTGTGTAACACTGACAGACTGAGGGAGCCCCGTGTGTGTGTGTGTGTGTGTGTGTGTGTGTGTGTGTGTGTGTGTGTGTGTGTGTGTGTGTGTGTGTGTGTGTGTGTGTGTGTGTGTGTGACACTGACAGACTGACGGAGCCCCCCTCCTGTGTGTGTGTGTGTGACACTGATGGAGCCCCCTCGTCTGTGTGTGTGTGTGTGTGTGTGTGTGTGTGTGTGTGTGTGTGTGTGTGTGTGTGTGTGTGTGTGTGTGTGTGTGTGACACTTGACAGACTGACGGAGCCCCCCTCCTGTGTGTGTGTGTGTGGACACTGATGGAGCCCCCTCGTGTGTGTGTAACACTGACAGACTGAGGGAGCCACCCTCGTGTGTGTGTGTGTGTGTGTGTGTGTGTGTGTGTGTGTGTGTGTGTGTGTGTGTGTGTGTGTGTGTGTTGTGGTGTGTGTGACACACTGACAGACTGACGGAGCCCCCCTCCCTGTGTGTGTGTGACACTGACGGACTGACGGAGCCCCCCTCCCTGTGTGTGTGTGTGACACTGACAGATTGACGGAGCCCCCCTCCTGTGTGTGTGTGTGTGTGTGTGTGTGTGTATGTGTGTGTGTGTGATACTGACAGACTGACGGAGCCCCTCCTTCTGTGTGTGTGTGTGACACTGACAGGCTGATGGAGCCCCCCCTCCTGTGTGTGTGTGTGTGTGTGACACTGACAGACTGACGGAGCCCCCCCCCCCCCCCGTGTGTGTGTGTGTGTGTGTGACACTGACGGACTGACGGAAGCCCCCCCCCCCCCGTGTGTGTGTGTGTGTGTGTGTGTGTGTGTGTGTGTGTGTGTGTGTGTGTGTGTGTGTGTGTGTGACAGGCTGAGGGAGCCCCTCTCCCATTTTTTCTCAGACTCTGTAACTGGGTCTGTTCTTTTGTGGCTTTCTCGGTATTTTGAACATTTTATTTTGAGACACAAACGCTGATTAAAACCACAGTTTCCTTCAAAGCAGATTTTACTGCTCTGTGCAAAGAAAAAAAAGAAACTAATTACAGGGCCTTGCATTATACAAATACACCGAGAGTGAGGGGAGAGGGGGAGAGAGAGAGCGAGAGAGAGAGGAGAGAGAGAGAGCGAGGGAGAGAGAACGAGGGAGAGAGAGAGCGAGGGAGGGGGAGAGAGAGAGCGAGGAGAGAGAGAGCGAGGGAGAGAGAGAGCGAGGGGAGAGAGAACGAGGGAGAGGGAGAGAGAGAGGGAGAGAGAGAAAGAGAGGGGGGGAGAGAGAGAGGGGGGAGAAAGTGAGAGAGAGGGGGGGGGGGGAGAAAGTGAGAGAGGGAGGGGGGAGAAGTGAGAGAGGGAGGGGGGGAAGAGAGAGGGGGGGGGAAGAGAGAGGGGGGGGGGAAGAGAGAGGGGGGGGGGAGAGAGAGAGGGGGGGGGAGAGAGAGAGGGGGGGAGAGAGAGAGGGGGGGGGGAGAGAGAGAGAGAAGCCAGCGAGAGAGGAGGGGGGAGAGTGGGAGGGGGGGGGGGGGTAAGGGGCAGGAGTGAGACAGACTGATCCTGTGAATTTTAAAGCAGCCCACAGAGGACATGAATTGTCTCAATGTCTCAGCAAGGAATAAAAATGACTGAGGAGGTGGGGGGGTAGAGAAGGGAGATAGGGAGGGGGGAGAAAGGGAGTGAATGAGAGAAGGAGCGAGGAAGTGAAAAGAGGAGGGGAAGGAAAGGAGGGTAGGTAAGAGGAGGAGAAAAAGAGATCGAGGGGGGGGGGGAGCAAGGGGAGGGGGGTCCCAAGCTACTTAAAAACACTCAATTGTTTGGGATTTCTAAGCCCTTCCAGAGTGAGTGGGCAGAGCTTTCTTTTCTCCGCTGTGGGGGTGGTGGGGGGGAGCCCAGCCTGGGACATGGAGGGGGGAGGCTTATTGGGGGAGCCCAGCCTGGGGACATGGAGTGGGGAGGCTTATGGGGGGGAGCCCAGCCTGGGACATGGAGGGGGGAGGCTTAGACTCCCATGTTAGGGGTTGGCTGGAGGCCGGGTCTGTCCTCAGCGCCTCTGGGGGTATATTTAGGATCACAAGCCGGTTCTCTGGGACTGAGCAGGACGCACTCTGAGCGCTACCTGCATCCATGTGTCCTGGCCGCACGGGCGCGGTGGGGGGAGCACGACGCGGGCGCTTTTAACTCTTTCCCCTCCCTTGGCAGGTTGGAGAAGATAACTCGGAAAGGCTGAGCGCTGCGCGGGTGTTCTCCGCCTGGACCATGAGAAGAAAAAAGATATCACAGGTGCCCGGCAGCGCCGGCTGGCGCGCTCTGCTCTGCCTCTGCGCGCTTCTGGACGGAGGTGGCTGTACCTGGGTGTCGGGTGCTCCCTATCGATATAACCCAGCGCGGCAACTGAAGGCCAGGGAGCCCCTCACTACCCACCGAAGGTAACGGCAGAAAATGGCAAGGGGGGGATATTTAGGGGAGGGGTGCGTAAATAAAACAGCCAAATATGGGGTGCGCAAGCCGTCACTTTTTTGCTCAAGAGCCAGCATTAACCATTTCCAGAGCAACCTGGCACTGAAAAGGTTAAACCACTCACCTGCGTAACCCAGGTACAAATTTATCCATTTTTTACGATTTTAAAAAGAGATTATTTTTCCCCCAGTACTCACTGATTTTGTCTTTTTCCCCCTCTAAAACGTTGATGTTTAGAAGATGTTTAGGAGATGTTTAGGAGATGTTTAGGAGATGTTTAGGAGATGTTTAGGAGATGTTTAGGAGATGTTTAGGAGATGTTTAGGAGATGTTTAGGAGAAGGGGCAGCTCAGTGAGTAAAGACACTGACTGGCACTGAGTGTGAAGCAGGGAATCTGGTTCAATTCTTGGGGTCGGCTCCTTGTGACTTTGGGCAAGTCACTTTATCTCCCTGTGCCTCAGGCACCAAAAACATAGATTGTAAGCTCCACGGGGCAGGGACCTGTGCCTGCAAAATGTCTCTGTAAAGCGCTACGTAAAACTAGCAGCGCTATACAAGAACATGCTATTATTATAAGAATAATCGGCACTTTAAGCAACGCTTTTGCGTCCATTCTTTTCCCCTGCGTCTTGCGCGCTAAGGCGCGGTGGGAGGCGTCGAAATGATTGATGATTGTACTGCACGGTAACGATATATATCAAATTTGACAAATCTTGCAGTTAATTCCCAAATGTCAATTGGTTCAGACCATGCATTGTATACACGTGCATTTGAGTTGTATAGCAGAACATTGATACCAGATGTATTATAGGGGGAAAGTGTTATAAAATGCACAATAACGCATTGGATAAAAATCGAGTGGGACAAAAATCATCTCTACCCCCAAGAGCTTACAATCTAAAAGGTATTCATGGAGACTGAGGGAGTAATTATATATTGTCCGATTTTGGCCCGAAATATATATATTGACTTCAATAGGGATTTCCTCCTGAAAACAGCCCAAAATGTCAGACAATATTAATGTATATATATATATATAATATATATATATATATATATATATATGCGCATTTCTGCCCCCATGGCTTGTCAAAGTGGTGG
>NC_134495.1:21526708-21539208 GCF_040206685.1 Ascaphus truei
GGATCAAGAACATCTTGTTCAGGGCGAGGGATATAGCTGCTTTATTCTGCAGCTCCCCCTTGCTATTACAGGTCAGGCACACACTCACAAACACCTACTTTAACACACACACACACTCACACACACACACACTCTCTCTCTCTGTAACTGCAGGGGTGTCTGGCACACAGTAAGTAGAAGGCGCTCTGTGTTTACCCCTGGAGCAGTCTCTCTCTCTCGCTGTCTCTGGCACTCCCTCCCCTCCCCCCCACCCCCCAACATGAAGGGAGCCCCGCTCCCCTAAGGCAGCGCCACCGAATTTACCACGGCAGTAAGCGTGTGTATTTGCATGTGTGTGTATGTCAGCATGTGTGTGCATGAATATGTGTGTATCTACACATGCATGTGTGTGTCTGCATGTGTATGTGTGTGACTACATGAATGTGTATGTATCTGTATGTGTGCAGGCTCTAATAAATTGTCAATGTCGGATTATAAGATAATGAGCAGCTCCTATGAAAGCAGTTTATTCTATACGCAGTCCCCAACTTTAATTGCACTGTGCATCCCCCCCCCCCCTGATAGAAAATATTTGTCCCGTGAACCCCTAATGAATAAATCTTATTGCCGACTCCTCAGACTGTCGCTAACAGAGCTGTGTGACCGATCCCAGGCAGTGTCGTGTCCTGAGCCCGTGGGGGGAACACGCGCTTAATAAGCCCCCAAACAGCCCCTCAGTGTGTGCAGGCAGCATGGGGGGGAGGGGGAGGGTGTAGCTGTCACTCACTGTGGGAGCTTCCAAAGTCATGTCCCACAATGCATTGCCACTGTGGATAAAGGCATTGTGGGGAGTGACTTTGGAAGCTCCCGCTGTAAGTGACAGCTGTAACCCCCACGCTAAGGGGCAGTTTGGGGCCTTACTAAGTGCGCAGTCCCCACTATGATGCCTGGGAGCTGCTATTACAGATTTTGGGGGGTGAACCCCTGGGAGACGCCTTGTGAACCGTTGTTCGGAATCCCTATTATATGAATTAAGATCGTTTTACCATTCAACGTGGACTTCTGGATTATCTTGTAAATTCTTATATACTCATGAAATAGAAGCAGTGATAACTTCCTTATTATAATCCGCTGACCGTTTATCAAATCAGTCATTCCTAGTCATCAGTCAGTCAGTCAGTCATTCCTAGTCATCAGTCAGTCAGTCAGTCAGTCAGTCAAGCTGCTGTAATTAGCTGAAGGTTCTGAGCTTCAACCAATGGGAGACCGGCAGTGGAGCTCTATTCTCAGGGGGACAGACAGAAATAGGTACAGTACCTGCTAAATAGGTACATTTGGAGGGCATGTGTGTGCGTTTATATATGTGTATGTTTTAGGGTTACTAGGTGTCCAATATTGAACCGGACTGTCCTGTTTTTGGACACTCTGTCCAGTAAAACATTAGAGGTAATACTGGACGTGTGTGTGTGTGTATGTGTATGTGTGTATGTGTATGTATCTGCATTACGTGCCAGTGCTGGAAGACACCGCTCAACATATTCAAGTCACTTGAATACCCCTCTGTTTCTTCCTCCCATCCTACACCTCTTCCTAACTCTCCTCCTGCCTTCCTTGACCCTTTTTCCACTGTCTCAGAGGAGGATGTGTCGCTGTTGATCGCCTATTCTCCCTCTACCACTTGCCCTCTTGACCCCATTCCCTCCCATCTCCTAAAACCTCTTGCTCCTACTATAATCCCTACGCTCACACACATTTTTAACTCCTCCCTCTGCTCTGGAACCTTTCCATCCTCCTTCAAACATGCAACAGTCATACCATTACTCAAAAACAGCAAGCTTGACCCTACCTGTCTTTCTAACTATCGACCTGTCTCCCTCCTGCCTTTTGCCTCTAAACTCCTTGAATGTCTTGTATTCTCTCGATTGCTCCATTTTCTCAACACCTATTCTCTCCTAGACCCTCTACAATCTGGCTTCCGCACTGCTCACTCCACGGAAACAGCCCTCACTAAATAACTGACGACCTCCATGCTGCCAAAGACAGAGGTCATTACACTCTGCTCATATTACTCGACCTCTCTGCAGCATTTGACACCGTGGACCACCCTCTTCTCCTTCATATTCTCCATACTCTTGGTATTCGGAACAAAGCTCTATCCTGGATTTCATCCTACCTCTCCCATCGTTCTTTCAGTGTCTCTTCTGCTATCACCTCCTCTATTGATCTCTCTGTGGAGGTACCCCAGGGCTCTCTCCTGGGACCTCTTCTCTTTTCTCTGTACACACTCTCTCTAGGTGACCTAATAACATCTTTTGGGTTTAAATATCACCTCTATGCTGACGACACACAAATATACTTTTCAACACCTGACCTTACACCTGCTGTACAAACCAAAGTTTCTGAATGTCTCTCTGCTATATCATCCTGGATGGCCCTCCGCCGCCTTAAACTCAACATGGCTAAAACAGAGCTCCTCATACTTCCTCCCAAACCTGGCCCTACTACCTCCTTCCACATTACTGTTGGAACTACGATCATTCACCCAGTAGCCCACGCACGCTGCCTAGGGGTCACACTCGACTCCTCTCTCACATTCGCCCCTCACATTCAAAACATTTCTAAAACTTGTTGCTTTTTCCTCCGCTATATAACAAAGATACGCCCTTTCCTCTGTTACTTGACTGCTAAAACGCTGACTCAGGCCCACATTCTCTCCCGTCTTGATTACTGTAACCTCCTGCTGTCCGGCCTTCCTGCCTCTCACCTGTCTCCCCTACAATCTATCCTAAATGCTGCTGCCATAATCACTCTACTCTTTCCTAGATCTGTCTCAGCATCTCCCCTCATGAAATCCTTCTCCTGGCTTCCGATCAACTCCCGCATCTCACACTCCATTCTTCTCCTCACTTTTAAAGCTTTACACTCTTCTGCCCCTCCTTACATCTCAGCCCTAATTTCTCGTTATGCACCATCCAGACTCTTGCGTTCTTCTCAAGGATGTCTTCTTTCTACCTCCTTTGTATCTAAAGCCCTCTCCCACCTTAAACCTTTTTCACTGACTGCCCCACACCTCTGGAATGCCCTTCCCCTCAGTACCCGACTAGTACCCTCTCTATCCACCTTTAAGACCCACCTTAAGACACACTTGCTTAAAGAAGCATATGAATAGCACTGTGGATATTCTGAACACATGATACATAAAGCTTGGCCCCCTGCAGACGCACTTACCAGAACTCCCTCCTACTGTCTCTGTACATTCTCCCTATCTACCAATTAGATTGTAAGCTCCTCGGAGCAGGGACTCCTCTTCCTTAATGTTACTTTTATGTCTAAAGCACTTATTCCCATGATCTGCTATTTATATTATCTGTTATTTATTTGATTACCACATGTATTACTACTGTGAAGCGCTATGTACATTAATGGCGCTATATAAATAAAGACATACAATACAATACTTAGCGGGAAGATGTCATCCAGCAGCACCCAAAGTGTCTTATAGCAGAATACTGCTTAGTAAACATAGCTCAATGTGACTCTAATTCTCTCTCTCTGTATAGCTTACCCTTGTCACATACAATGTGTCTCTCTCTGTATGTCTCTCATATACAATGTGTCTCTCTCTGTATGTCTCTCACATACAATGTGTCTCACTCTCTCTGTATGTCTTTCACATACAATGTGTCTCTCTCTCTGTATGTCTCTCATATACAATGTGTCTCTCTCTGTGTATCTCTCACATACAATGTGTCTCTCTCTGTATGTTTCTCACATACAATGTGTCTCTCTCTCTGTATGTCTCTCATATACAATGTGTCTCTCTCTCTGTGTATCTCTCACATACAATGTGTCTCTCTCTGTATGTCTCCACATACAATGTCTGTCTGCATATACAGTAGATGTCTCACATACAATTTCTCTATATATAGCTGTCTCGCATACAATCTCTATATATAGCTGTCTCATACAATCACTCTATATATAGCTGTCTCACATACAATCACTCTATATATAGCTGTCTCACATACAATCACTCTATAGCTGTCTCACATACAATATGTCTCTCTGTATAGCTCTCACATACAATCTCTCTCTATATTGCTGTCTCACATACAATCTATCTCTATATAGCTGTCTCACATACATTATGTCTCTGTATATAGCTGTCTCACATACAATATGTCTCTCTGCATAGCTGTCTCACATACAATCTCTCTCTATATAGCTGTCTCACATACAATATGTCCCTGTATAGCTGTCTCACATACAACCTATCTCTATATATCTGTCTCACATACAATATGTCCCTGTATAGCTGTCTCACATACAATTTCTCTCTATATATAGCTGTCTCACATACAATCTCTTTCTATATATAGCTGTCTCACATACAATCTCTTTCTATATATAGCTGTCTCACATACAATCTTTCTCTATATATAGCTGTCTCACATACAATCTCTCTCTATATATAGCTGTCTCACATACAATCTCTCTCTATATATAGCTGTCTCACATACAATCTCTCTCTATATATAGCTGTCTCACATACAATCTCTCTCTATATATAGCTGTCTCACATACAATATATCTCTATATAGCTGTCTCACATACAATATATCTCTATATAGCTGTCTCACATACAATATATCTCTATATAGCTGTCTCACATACAATCTTTCTCTATATAGCTGTCTCACATACAATCTCTCTCTATATAGCTGTCTCACATACAACCTATCTCTATATAGCTGTCTCACATACAATCTCTCTCTATATAGCTGTCTCACATACAATCTCTCTCTATATAGCTGTCTCACATACAACCTATCTCTATATAGCTGTCTCACATACAATCTCTCTCTATATAGCTGTCTCACATACAATCTCTCTCTATATTGCTGTCTCACATACAATCTATCTCTATATAGCTGTCTCACATACAATATGTCTCTGTATAGCTGTCTCACATACAACCTATCTCTATATAGCTGTCTCACATACAATCTCTCTCTATATAGCTGTCTCACATACAATCTCTCTCTATATTGCTGTCTCACATACAATCTCTCTCTATATAGCTGTCTCACATACAATATGTCTCTGTATAGCTGTCTCACATACAACCTATCTCTATATAGCTGTCTCACATACAATCTCTATATATAGCTGTCTCACATACAATCTCTCTCTATATAGCTGTCTCACATACAACCTATCTCTATATAGCTGTCTCACATACAATCTCTCTCTATATAGCTGTCTCACATACAATCTCTCTCTATATAGCTGTCTCACATACAACCTATCTCTATATAGCTGTCTCACATACAATCTCTCTCTATATAGCTGTCTCACATACAATCTCTCTCTATATTGCTGTCTCACATACAATCTATCTCTATATAGCTGTCTCACATACAATATGTCTCTGTATAGCTGTCTCACATACAACCTATCTCTATATAGCTGTCTCACATACAATCTCTCTCTATATAGCTGTCTCACATACAATCTCTCTCTATATTGCTGTCTCACATACAATCTATCTCTATATAGCTGTCTCACATACAATATGTCTCTGTATAGCTGTCTCACATACAACCTATCTCTATATAGCTGTCTCACATACAATCTCTATATATAGCTGTCTCACATACAATTTCTCTCTATATATAGCTGTCTCACATACAATTTCTCTCTATATATAGCTGTCTCACATACAATCTTTCTCTATATATAGCTGTCTCACATACAATCTCTCTCTATATATAGCTGTCTCACATACAATCTCTCTCTATATATAGCTGTCTCACATACAATATATCTCTATATAGCTGTCTCACATACAATATGTCTCTGTATAGCTGTCTCACATACAATCTATCTCTATATAGCTGTCTCACATACAATCTCTCTCTATATAGCTGTCTCACATACAATCTCTATATATAGCTGTCTCACATACAATCTCTTTCTATATAGCTGTCTCACATACAATTTCTCTCTATATATAGCTGTCTCACATACAATTTCTCTCTATATATAGCTGTCTCACATACAATCTTTCTCTATATATAGCTGTCTCACATACAATCTCTCTCTATATATAGCTGTCTCACATACAATCTCTCTCTATATAGCTTTCTCACATACTGTACAATCTCTCTCTATATAGCTGTCTCACATACAATATATCTCTATATAGCTGTCTCACATACAATATGTCTCTGTATAGCTGTCTCAGATACAATCTCTCTCTATATAGCTGTCTCACATACAATCTCTCTCTATATAGCTTTCTCACATACTGTACAATCTCTCTCTATATAGCTGTCTCACATACAATCTCTCTCTATATAGCTGTCTCACATACAAGATGTCTCTGCATAGCTGTCTCACATACAATCTCTCTCGCTCTCTCTGTATAGCTCTTTCGCATACAATCTCTCTCTGTATAGCTAGCTCTCACATGCAATATATCAATCTCTGTCTGTCTCTCACACACATACTCAGTATGTCTCTGTCTCGGTATGTCTCTCTCACACAAGTATGTCTCTCGCTGCATGTCTCTGACACATACTCCTGGATTCATCACATTTCCATAAAGTGGAGATATTATCACATTGGAAACATTTTTTTAGGGTGCGTTAATAATGAAAGAATTAGTAGTGATTCATCATTATTTCTACGCTCCTAAATAAGGCGCAAAGTGGAAGTGAAAGCTTACTTATTTTGTCTATAAAGTTGTGAGAACGGTAAAATGGAGACAGTCTCGGACCTCTCCCCAATGTTTAAATGTCCCGGTCACGTGACGCGGAGATTTAAACAATGCAGGGAGATACCAGCACCCCCATACCGGGGATTAGCCGCTATGGTAATCAAGCTGCTTTTATATTATTTTAATAACACAGTATTGAAGCAGGGGGTCTCCGGAGCTGAACCGCATTCATTTCAGCCCCACGGACCCCCGGCTTCCCGAGTTACAGGCCCCAGTATGGGGGGGCTGGAATCTCCCTGCATTGCTTAAATCTCCCACGTCACATGACCGGGACATTTAAACTTTGCCGAGATACCGGCACCTGTGCCTAGGCTGCATCTGTACATAGGAAAGGTCTATTAGCACCAGCCTGGAGTTGTGCTAAAAAAGTGGAGGTAATACAAGTATTAATAGCGTTTCTACAGATATCGAAATTTGATGAATACAATTTTTTTTACTTAAACTTGCTATATTCTCTCTGTTTTGTTAATGTATTTTAGCAAAAAGGGATGAGCCGTGCACACCAAAAAATGATGCTCTCTCGCTCTCTCTCCATAGCTCTCTCTCTCTCTCCATAGCTCTCTCTCTCCATAGCTCTCTCTCTCTCCATAGCTCTCTCTCTCTCTCCATAGCTCTTTCTCTCTCCATAGCTCTCTCTCTCTCTCCATAGCTCTCTCTCTCTCCATAGCTCGATCTCTCTCTCTCCATAGCTCGATCTCTCTCTCCATAGCTCGATCTCTCTCTCCATAGCTCGATCTCTCTCTTTCCATAGCTTGATATCTCTCTCTCTCTCTCTCTCTCTCTCTCTCTCTCTCTCTCTCTCTCTCTCTCTCTCTCTCTCTCTCTCTCTCTCCATAGCTCTCTCTACATAGCTCTCTCTCCATAGCTCTCTCTCTCCATAGCTCTCTTGCTCTCACTCCATAGCTCTCTCTCTCTCCATAGCTCTCTCTCTCTCCATAGCTCTCTCTCTCCATAGCTCTCTCTCTCTCCATAGCTCTCTCTCTCTCCATAGCTCTCTCTCTCTCCATAGCTCTCTCTCTCACTCTCTCGCCATAGCTCTCTCTCTCTCCATAGCTCTCTCTCTCTCCATAGCTCTCTCTCTCTCCATAGCTCTCTCTCGCCATAGCTCTCTCACATACAATATGTGTCTCTAATTCTCTTCTCTCTGTATGTCTCTCACACACACTCAGTATGTCTCTCTTTGTATATCTCTGTCATACACACACAGGATGCCTCTCTCTCTCTCTCTCACACACTCGCACTCACTCACACTCACACACAATGCCTCTCGCTCTCTGTGTGTATGTGTCTCTCTTTCTCTGTATCTCTCTCACACACACAGTATGTCTTACACACTGCATGTCTCTTTCTCACACACATGATCTCACTCTCTCTTGCTCTGCATCTCTCTCCCACACACTATATCTCTCTCTTTATCTCTTTCTCACACATACAGTATGTCTCACACACTGTATATCACTCTTTCTCGTGTGTCGGGATCTCTCTCCGTCTCTCTTTCTCTGTATGTCTCTCTCACACACAGTATGTCTCACATTCTGTATGTGTCTCTCACACACAGGATCTCTCTCCGTCTCTCTCTCTGTATGTCTCTCTCACACACGTCTCTCCCTCTCTCTGTATGTCTCTCTCACACACACGTCTCTCCCTCTCTCTCTCTGTATGTCTCTCTCACACACGTCTCTCCCTCTCTCTCTCTGTATGTCTCTCTCACACACACGTCTCTCCCTCTCTCTCTCTCTCTGTATGTCTCTCTCACACACACGTCTCTCCCTCTCTCTCTCGCTCTCTGTATGTCTCTCTCACACACACGTCTCTCCCTCTCTCTGTATGTCTCTCTCACACACACGTCTCTCCCTCTCTCTCTCTCTCTCTCTCTCTCTGTATGTCTCTCTCACACACATGTCTCTCCCTCTCTCTCTCTCTGTATGTCTCTCTCACACACACGTCTCTCCCTCTCTCTCTCCCTCTCTGTATGTCTCTCTCACACACACGTCTCTCCCTCTCTCTGTATGTCTCTCACACACACACGTCTCTCCCTCTCTCTCTCCCTCTCTCTGTATGTCTCTCTCACACACACGTCTCTCCCTCTCTCTCTCTCTCTCTGTATGTCTCTCTCACACACACACGTCTCTCCCTCTCTCTCTTGTCTCTCTCACACACACGTCTCTCCCTCTCTCTCTCTCTCTCTGTATGTCTCTCTCACACACACGTCTCTCCCTCTCTCTCTCTCTCTCTCTGTATGTCTCTCTCACACACACATGTCTCTCTCTCTCTCTCTGTATGTCTCTCTCACACACATGTCTCTCCCTCTCTCTCTCTCTCTCTCTCTGTATGTCTCTCTCACACACACGTCTCTCCCTCTCTCTCTCTCTCTCTCTGTATGTCTCTCTCACACACACATGTCTCTCTCTCTCTCTGTATGTCTCTCTCACACACATGTCTCTCCCTCTCTCTCTCTCTCTCTCTCTGTATGTCTCTCTCACACACACGTCTCTCCCTCTCTCTCTCCCTCTCTGTATGTCTCTCTCACACACACGTCTCTCCCTCTCTCTGTATGTCTCTCTCACACACACGTCTCTCCCTCTCTCTCTCTCTCTCTCTGTATGTCTCTCTCACACACACGTCTCTCCCTCTCTCTCTCTCTCTCTGTATGTCTCTCTCACACACACACGTCTCTCCCTCTCTCTCTCTCTCTCTCTCTCTCTGTATGTCTCTCTCACACACATGTCTCTCCCTCTCTCTCTCTCTCTCTCTCTGTATGTCTCTCTCACACACACGTCTCTCCCTCTCTCTCTCTCTCTCTCTCTCTGTATGTCTCTCTCACACACACGTCTCTCTCTCTCTCTCTGTATGTCTCTCTCACACACACATGTCTCTCCCTCTCTCTCCCTCTCGCTCTTTGTATGTCTCTCTCACACACACGTCTCTCCCTCTCTCTCTCTCTCTCTCTCTGTATGTCTCTCTCACACACACACGTCTCTCCCTCTCTCTCTCTCTCTGTATGTCTCTCTCACACACACGTCTCTCTCTCTCTCTCTCTCTCTGTATGTCTCTCTCACACACACGTCTCTCCCTCTCTCTCTCTCTCTCTCTCTCTGTATGTCTCTCTCACACACACACGTCTCTCCCTCTCTCTCTTGTCTCTCTGTATGTCTCTCTCACACACACGTCTCTCCCTCTCTCTGTATGTCTCTCTCACACACACGTCTCTCCCTCTCTCTCTCTCTCTCTGTATGTCTCTCTCACACACACACGTCTCTCTCTCTCTCTCTCTGTATGTCTCTCTCACACACACGTCTCTCCCTCTCTCTCTCTCTCTCTGTATGTCTCTCTCACACACACACGTCTCTCCCTCTCTCTCTCTGTATGTCTCTCTCACACACACACGTCTCTCCCTCTCTCTCCCTCTCTCTCTCTCTCTGTATGTCTCTCTCACACACACACGTCTCTCCCTCTCTCTCCCTCTCTCTCTCTCTCTCTGTATGTCTCTCTCACACACACACGTCTCTCCCTCTCTCTCTCTGTATGTCTCTCTCACACACACACGTCTCTCCCTCTCTCTCTCTCTCTCTCTCTCTGTATGTCTCTCTCACACACACACGTCTCTCCCTCTCTCTCTCTGTATGTCTCTCTCACACACACACGTCTCTCCCTCTCTCTCTCTCTCTCTCTCTGTATGTCTCTCTCACACACACACGTCTCTCCCTCCCTCTCTCTCCCTCTCTCTGTATGTCTCTCTCACACACACACGTCTCTCCCTCTCTCTCTCTCTCTCTCTCTGTATGTCTCTCTCACACACACACGTCTCTCCCTCTCTCTCTCTCCCTCTCTGTATGTCTCTCTCACACACACACGTCTCTCCCTCTCTCTCTCTCTCCCTCTCTGTATGTCTCTCTCACACACACACGTCTCTCCCTCTCTCTCTCTCTCCCTCTCTGTATGTCTCTCTCACACACACGTCTCTCCCTCTCCCTCTCTGTATGTCTCTCTCACACACACGTCTCTCCCTCTCTCTCTCTCTCTCTCTGTATGTCTCTCTCACACACACGTCTCTCCCTCTCTCTCTCTCTCTCTCTGTATGTCTCTCTCACACACACATGTCTCTCCCTCTCTCTCTCCCTCTCTCTCTGTATGTCTCTCTCACACACACGTCTCTCCCTCTCTCTCTCCCTCTCTGTATGTCTCTCTCACACACACGTCTCTCCCTCTCTCTGTATGTCTCTCTCACACACACGTCTCTCCCTCTCTCTCTCTCTCTCTCTGTATGTCTCTCTCACACACACGTCTCTCTCTCTCTCTCTCTCTCTCTCTCTCTCTGTATGTCTCTCTCACACACACACGTCTCTCCCTCTCTCTCTCCCTCTCTCTGTATGTCTTTCTCACACACACACGTCTCTCCCTCTCTCTCTCTCTCTCTCTCTGTATGTCTCTCTCACACACACGTCTCTCCCTCTCTCTCTCTCTCTCTCTCTCTGTATGTCTCTCTCACACACACACGTCTCTCCCTCTCTCTCTTGTCTCTCAGGAACTGGTGCTCGGTGCCTGTGAGTCGGACGGTCTCGTGCCAGGTTCAGAATGGCACTTTCCTACAGAGAGTGTATCAGAGCTGTCACTGGGCTGCAGGCTGCTCTGGGGGCAGGTGAGAGAGCACGGGGTGAGCTCTGACTGTCTCTTTGTCTCTTAGTGCCTGTCTCCTATCACTTTGCAGTCTCTTATAGTTTAGAATGGCTGAGCTTTTCTAACAAAATGCTTAACTGTGTCTCTCTCCTGCTCTCAATCTCATACCTTTTTCCTCTCTTTCCCTTTCTATGTCTGTCTCTTTTGGCCTACGTCTCTCTTTCTTCTAAACTGTGTTGCTGTCTCTTTTTCTAGAGGTCTCAGTATTTCTGTCTGTCAACCCTCTCTCTCTCTCTCCCTCTCACCTCCTACGGTCTGTGTTATGATGACTCTTTCGTTATTTTTCAATCAGTCTCTCTCTGCCTGAATACCTCTCTCTCTTATACGGTCTGTCCCTCAGCTGTCTCATCTTTTAGTTATAGGGCAGTTGTCAGACCCACCTACAAATTCAGCTATAAAACGGTGACCGTCCTGGAGTGGAGATGTTGCCTGGGTCATCGAGGTGCCAACTGCGAGGAGGGTGAGACACCCAAGACCCTATATCTGTATAAGTAGCCCCAGAAGAGACCCTATATCATTGTATATGGACCCAGATACCTTATAGATGTATATGTAGGATCAGAGACTCTATAGCTGTATATTTGTGACCAGTGGCCTTCCATTATTCTGTACAAATGGAACCACCTATACTTGCCTATATGGGACCAGATAACATATATCTGTATATATGAGACCAGAGACCCAATATTTTTATACATGGGGCCATTGACATTTTATCCGTAGTTATGAGGTCAGATACTCTATACTTGTTGATACCAGAGACCCTATACCTGTATATATTGGACAAGAACCCCTATATCTGTATATATGGGACCCCAGACTATATAGCTGTGTAGACATATCTCTGTATGAGAAAAGGCAGCTTGTATGGGTTTACAAGACTACCAATCCCGAGGGGACCTCTTCTGTCTCTGTATAGGAGCTGACCCCTTTTTACGTATGGGGATGTTGTTCATTAACTCTCAGCATCTGTATCTCTTCCTGCTTCTGGCTGACAGAAGGAAGAGGTAAATCTACTTGGGTTATAGGATCCTTCCTGCCTCTGTGACCTGTCCTCTCCCCT
>NC_134495.1:21544208-21551708 GCF_040206685.1 Ascaphus truei
GGGGTAAGCTGGCACTGCCCCTGCTCGCCCTGTGTATAAGCTCAGTGTTTGGCAGTGTGTGGGGTAAGCTGGCACTGCCCCTGCTCGCCCTGTGTATAAGCTCAGTGTTTGGCAGTGTGTGTGTATGTGCAGGGTAAGCTAGCACTGCCCCTGCTCGCTCTATACCATACATGCTCTGTGTACAAGCTCACGGTCTTGCTGTGCGTGTGGTGTTAGTAGTGGGGGGGAGAGAAGCTGCACAGCCTTTACCCTTCCTGCCTCCCATCCTTTTCCTGGGGTCCGGGGTTAAACGCACAGTTCCCAAACTCTGCCAAACCAGCTGGGAGAAAGCAGGCAGCTGTGTGGGAATCAGCGCTTACAGCACTTAACCCTGTCAGAGCCACAGGCAAGCAGAGCCTCTGTTGCTCTCAATAACCCTTTCTTTAGCTCTCAATAACCCTGTTGCATGCTCATTTGCATATTCTCAGAGAACTGACCAATACAGAGCGTGCTTTAAAGGAGGCATGATGACATCACAGTGTAACGTAGATGTCGGGTCTTGCCCGTTACCCATAACCCCCCAGGGGTTAGCATACAGAGGGACCCTCCCTGGTGCTGTCACTGCACTGCGTGATTCGCTTGTTACCATGGTGACCACTGCAATGTGGCCTGCAAGAGAGAGGACGGGAAGAGATGCAACAAGAGCGAGAAGGGGCACAAAAATAGAGATGATTTGGATGAGAAAGGAAAGTAAGAGTAAGATATGGTGAGAATAAAGAACGAGAGAATAAGATGATTGGGAGAGAGAAGACGATGGAGGCATGGGAGGAGAGAGAGGTGGAAGAAGAAGAGAGGGATGGGAGGAGAGAGAGGAGGAAGAAGAAGAGAGGGATGGGAGGAGAGAGAGGTGGAAGAAGAAGAGAGGGATGGGAGGAGAGAGAGGAGGAAGAAGAAGAGAGGGATGGGAGGAGAGAGAGGAGGAAGAAGAAGAGAGGGATGGGATAGAGAGAGAGAGAGGAAGAAGAAGAAGAAGAAGAAGAAGAAGAAGAAGAAGAAGAAGAAAGGGATGGGAGGAGAGAGAGGAGGAAGAAGAAGAGAGGGATGGAAAGAGGAAGAAGAGAGATGGAGGGATGGGAGGAGACAGAGGAGGAAGAAGAAGAGAGGTATTGGAGGAGGAAGAGGAAGAGAGGGATGGAAAGAGGAAGAAGAGAGATGGAGGGATGGGAAGAGGAAGAAGAGAGATGGAGGGATGGGAGGAGAGAGAGGAGGAAGAAGAAGAGAGGGATGGGAGGAGAGAGATTAGGAAGAAGAAGAGAGGGATGGGAGGAGAGAGAGGAGGAAGAAGAAGAGAGGGATGGAAAGAGGAAGAAGAGAGATGGAGGGATGGAAGGAGAGAGAGGAGGAAGAAGAAGAGAGGTATTGGAGGAGGAAGAGAGGGATGGAAAGAGGAAGAAGAGAGATGAAGGGATGGGAGGAGAGAGAGGAGGAAGAAGAGAGGGATGGGAAGAGGAAGAAGAGAGATGGAGGGATGGGAAGAGGAAGAAGAGAGATGAGGGATGGGAGGAGAGAGATGGAGGGATGGGAAGAAGAAGAGAGGGGTGGGAGGAGGAAGAAGAGAGATGGAGGGATGGGAGGAGGAAGAAGAGAGATGGAGGGATGGGAGGCAGAAAAAGAGGGATGGAGGGATGGGAGGAGGAAGAAGAGGGATAGACGGATGGGAGGAGGAAGAAGAGGGATGGAGGGATGGGAGGAGGAAGAAGAGGGATGGGAGGAGGAAGAAGAGAGATGGAGGGATGGGAAGAGGAAGAGAGATGGAAGGATGGGAGGAGGAAGAAGAGGGATGGTAGGAGGAAGAAGAGAGATGGATGGGAAGAGGAAGAGAGATGGAGGGATGGGAGGAGGAAGAAGGGGGATGGTAGGAGGAAGAAGAGAGATGGAGGGATGGGAGGAGGAAGAAGAGAGATGGAGGGGTGGGAGGAGGAAGAAGAGAGATGGAGGGGTGGGAGGAGGAAGATGGAGGGATGGGAGGAGGAAGAATAGGGATGAAGGAAAGAGAGGAGAGAGAGAAGAGGTAGAAGATAGAGATGAAGGGATTGGAGGAGAGAGGGGAGGGGGAAAGAGATGAGGACAAAAAGAGAGATGGAGGGATGGGAGTTGAGAGAGAAGAGGAGGAAGAACAAACAAGTATGGGAGAGAGGGAGAATTAGAGACATCAGTGAAATTATATGACAGAAAGTCTGATGTAACAGCTCTGTAATTATGTGTCCTGTATTTATATGTACATGGTGCCAGCAGTGTATATAGCCCTGTAATTATTTAGTGCAGACAGGCCTGAGTTTGTATGTATCCAGTAGAGGTACACACTACCCTTTCATTATGAGTACATACTGTTGGCAGTGATACTAAATGTGATACTGGCAGTATAAAGTGTAGCGAGTGAAGTGTACACGTTCCTGTGTTGAAGAGTGAGTATACAGAGCTGGCAGTCCGCACATGTATGTATACAGTGCTGGTTGTGTATACAGACCTTTATTTACGGAGTCCAAGGGCAGTGTAGAAAAGGATTTCCTGCTCTAGCATCTGTCTCACGGTCACAGGTTATGGATTAGGTGTTGGATTTGGGTGGAAGGTTACGGTTTGGGGCTAATAGTTGCACGGTGAGGATTTAGTAAAGGTTTAAGATCATGCTGCGGGTTCTCGGTTAAAGGTTGTGTTTAGAAGTTGCAGTTTAAAGCAAAGCGTTAGGTCTGGGATTATACAGCTCAACCCCGTTATAGCGCGATCCGCTACAACGCGAATCCGCTTATAACGCGATGCAAGCGTGGCTCCCAATTTTCGTATTTATGAATACTTTACAACACGATTATTGGTATCTTAAATACTTTATTGTACAATGCATACAATAGTACATTATTTCCAACGTGATCCGCTCATAGCGCGATGTGATTCTTTGGACCCCAAGCACAGCGTTATAAGGGGGTTGAGCTGTATTTGGGGTTGGAGTTTTAAGTTTGCCCTTTGTCCTGGTAGCTAAGGACTGTCTACACCTACTGTACTTGTGGCATTTAGGGTCATATTCATATCCTACAGTGCCTGGGACAGACACCATGAAAACCGGCCGGGGTAGGATGTACAGAATAAAGGTTTCACGTGATACATAATTACATACCTGTATAAAAAAACACGTCATGCATTTGCATCCTAGTAACGATCTTGCTATTCTTTGTCTATATTTTTGCGGTACATATACTGTGGATAGAAGCACACATGGGTTGTTACCCGTCTTGCAGAATTATCCAATAAAGACGTATGGTGTAAAGGTTAATTAACTCGTTCACTGCGAGAGGGGCTTGCAACGCGTTTGCGAAGCGCAGAGGTTAACCGCTTCACTGCCAATGAACCCCTTGCAGTGCCCTCTCTGTGGTTTGGGGCAGTTTTCGGTTCTCTTCTGCCCCTTGCTTCTCTGTCTTGTTACAGGTTGCCTGAACTGCAGCCAAATTCCAGAGCTGAGTGAGCGTCTGAACTCTCTGGAAACCAGGGTGAGGAGCCCCATCCCTCTCCCCTTCTTATTCCCCCCCCCCCCCCCACACACACACACACACACCTCTCCTCATCCCCTCAGCACCCCCCTTATCCCCACTAGCCGTTATCCTCCCCCCCCATCCCCTGCAGCCCTCCTCCCCCCCCACCGCACTGCACTTTAGGAGTATATACCTGACACCACACTGCATGTTAGGAGTATATACCCGGCACCGCACTGCACTTTAGGAGTATATACCTAACACCGCACTGCACTTTAGTAGTATATACCTGGCACCTGACTGCATGTTGGGAGTATATACCTGGCACCGCATTGCACTGCACTTTAGAAGTATATACCTGGCACCAGGCTGCATGTTAGGAGTATATACCTGGCACCGCTCAGGGCGTGTCAGTAGTATGTACTTGGCACTGCAGTGTGCCCTGCATGTGGTTGAGTATCACCCCTCACTCTTGCGGGCAGGTGGCGATGATCATGGAGTTAGATCCAGCGCTGGGGAAAGGATCTGCAGCTCCATCCAGTGCCCCCTGGCTGTGGGGCAACCTGGCAGCACGGGGCAGCCCCGGAGAGGGGGACATTAAAGGTAAGAAACTTTACACTTTATAACCGGTACCTCTGCGTGTGTCTCCGTGTCGGCAGTTTGGTTATATGTAGCCGTGTCATGCAGTCCGTGTGCCTGCCCCGCTGGGAGCCGCATTTCTGTCTCTGTTCTCGTGTGACTGTCCTAACTCTTTGTGCCTGTCACATATTTCTGTGTCCATTTCTAAGCCCTGCCTTGTGTCCCTCTGTATCCCTTCCTTGTCTCTGTTCCCTCTCCTGTGTCCCTTGCCGTGTCTCTGTCCTCTGCCGGTCTCCTTATGTATGTATCCCCTCCTCTCTGCCCCTATCTTTCCCTGTACCCCTCCCCTCTTCCCAATCTCTCTGTTCCCCTGTGTCCTCCCATCCCAGCTATGTCCTACGACCCCCTTTTTTTTTAAGGATATGTGTCATAGGACATTACTCACGTGGGGGTGGAAGGGACTGGGGACAGGAGAGGTCCTTCCATTCTGTGACGTTACCCCTATACCCAGAGCCAAAGGACCTCACCCTCCATCTCGCAACAAAGAGTTCGTTATTGTGAGCTCCCATTGGTTGCGTGGGTAAATCCCAGAGGTCATGACCTCTGCCCCATCACCTCCGCTATGACATCACTGATGCCGTCTCAATACAAAGTCACCTTAGCAATCCCCCTGTGTTATACGGAAGGGGAATCCTCAGTCACTGTTACTGATCGATCTGTTTCCCCATAGGGTCGGTGACACAGGATGCGAGGGGTCCCTTTGCAGGCTGGGACGGTAGGTGACCCTTATCGGGGTTTATCCTGCTGTTGGTCTTTGCCTCTCTCTGTCCCTCCACTTATCATCGGAGGTCATCATCTGAGGTCTGCCCTTTGTTGCAGGTATTCCCGAGAGGAAGGGCCCTCAGGGGCCAGTGGCGGGCCCTGGGAGGCAGGGGACACCTGGAGTTAAAGGGCCAGCCGGACCACCAGGTGGGAAAGTGACACATCTATTTATCATTGTCTTCCTCTCCCTATGTCTCCCTCTCCTCCTCCCTCTCTCTTTTTCCCACTCTCTGTCTGTCCCTCTTAATTTTCTCTTCCCTCTCTCCCCGTCTCCTTCCTCGCCCTCTCTCGTCCTTTCTCACTTCCTTTTCGTCTCCTTTCCCTCCATCATTCTCTTCTATTTACCTACAGTATGTCTCTCTCCCTCTTTCCTATCTTCCTCTTCCCCTATCCCTCTGTCTCTCTCCCAATTTCCCTCCTGTTCTCTCTCCTCGCCTGTCTCTCTCCTTGCCTGTCTCTCTCCTCGCCTGTCTCTCTCCACGTTTCTCGCCTGTCTCTCTCCTCACCTGTCTCTCTCCTCACCTGTCTCTCTGCCTCTCTCTCTCTCTCTGTCTCCCTCTCTCTCTCTGCCTCTCTCTCTGCCTCTCTCATTCTCTCTGCCTCTCTCATTCTCCCTGCCTCTCTCTGCCTCTCATTCTCTCTGCCTCTCTCATTCTCTCTGCCTCTCTCATTCTCTCTGCCTCTCTCATTCTCTCTGCCTCTCTCATTCTCTCTGCCTCTCTCTCTCTCTCTGCCTCTCTCTCTATGCCTCTCTCTGCCTCTCTCATTCTCTCTGCCTCTCATTCTCTCTGCCTCTCATTCTCTCTGCCTCTCTCATTCTCTCTGCCTCTCTCATTCTCTCTGCCTCTCTCTGCCTCTCATTCTCTCTGCCTCTCATTCTCTCTGCCTCTCTCATTCTCTCTGCCTCTCTCATTCTCTCTGCCTCTCTCTGCCTCTCATTCTCTCTGCCTCTCTCATTCTCTCTGCCTCTCTCATTCTCTCTGCCTCTCTCATTCTCTCTGCCTCTCTCATTCTCTCTGCCTCTCTCATTCTCTCTGCCTCTCTCATTCTCTCTGCCTCTCTCATTCTCTCTGCCTCTCTCATTCTCTCTGCCTCTCTCATTCTCTCTGCCTCTCTCATTCTCTCTGCCTCTCTCATTCTCTCTGCCTCTCTCATTCTCTCTGCCTCTCTCATTCACTCTGCCTCTCTCATTCTCTCTGCCTCTCTCATTCTCTTTGCCTCTCTCATTCTCTCTTCCTCTCGCTCTCTCTCGCTCTCTGCCTCTCTCATTCTCTCTTCCTCTCGCTCTCTCTCGCTCTCTGCCTCCCTCTATCTCTCTCCTCCTTTCCTTTAAAGCAGCTCCACCTTTATCTTCTTCTTCTTCGTTGTATATGTAAAGCCTGTGACAATGTATAATTCTACAATTCTACATTCTTAATTAAGCTGGCAATCGTTTGGTGCTCCTGTTATGAATCTGTCAAAATACTGATTGTGTGCCTAACATAATGGCCGCCATTTAGTTTCCATGAATCCTTCAGGCAGTGTAACTCAGTAGCTACAATGTATCCTTATATTACTACGGTAACATGATCTATTGTTACAGTTTGCATTTCAAACTGCTGGGAATATTGGCAACAAATGATCACAAACAGGAAAGTGTTGCAAAGCTCTTGCACTGCTGGGGAGGTGGCTAAAACCTGCTATAGAAATCAATGGCTGCACAGTATATTAAACCTCATTAAAAAAATGACATTAAGAGTTAAATAATAATAAATTTAAAAAAAAACAGTCACTATTATCTAATACTGCAGAACTGATTTATTTAAAAAACATAAGATTTCACGTTTTGCTGCTTAAAGGCTCTGCCCTCTGCACCTCCATATATCATATACCACTTAGAGTGTGAGCTCTTTGGGGTAGGGACTCCCATTGCTGCATGTTGTCATTTACCTGTCATGCTGATGCCCACTGTTTGTATGTTATATACCTTGTATTGTAAATTATATGTGTGTGTGTGTGTGTCTATATATATGTATATGTATATGTATGTATATGTATATGTACATATATATATATAATATAACCCTCCCATTCTCTTTCTTGTCATCACTCTCAAATAATCACCCCATTCCCACTCTCGCCCACAGGCCCCCCTGGATCACCAGGTCCCCCTGGGAGGGATGGCGCGGCCGGGCCCCCTGGAGAGAGAGGCCCCCCGGGTCCTTCCGGGCCTTCTGCCACGGCGATGCCAATGATGCACAGACTGGTGGATCAGGGTGAGCTCTGCCCCCCTGTGTATCAATCAGCGGAGTCATTCTGTGTCATCAAAATACCTTTGTGCTGTGACGATGTCCCCGCGGTTTATCACTGGCCACTGTAGCGCCTTGTGGCCAGCTCACTATACAGCGTTTATTTAGATGGTCATTATCCACCTTTGGCTCTTAACTGAAAAATACAAAGTTCCTAACCCGGACATAGTTATTATATATTATATATTTGGTGTTTAACTTTTAAGAACATTTTTCGTAGTTATAGTTTAGAATTTAGTTTGATGGGGATGTGTTTCCAGGTTTGTTTCTTTATCTATCTATCTATCTATCTATCTATCTATCTATCTATC
>NC_134495.1:21554208-21574208 GCF_040206685.1 Ascaphus truei
CCCTTACTCTCTCTCCTTCTCTGTCTCTCTCTGTGTCCCTCTGTCTCTCTCCCTTACTCTCTCTCCTTCTCTGTCTCTCTCTGTGTCCCTCTGTCTCTCTCCCTTACTCTCTCTCCGTAAATGAAAAGACAAAAACAGCGCACGACTCCTAGTGTATTAAATATGATTATATTGGATCACACAGGTATTGGAGTTTAGTGGGGGTTGTCACTGTGATTTCTCACCTGCACTGTATTCTATGACTAATTAGGTCACTTATAATCACCAAGTAAAGTGCACATTTATATTTTTTTCATTGTTCTCTCTCTCTGTGTCTTCCTTCTCCCTCCCTCTCTCTCTCTCTTACTCTCTCTCCTTCTCTGTCTCGCTCTCTCTCCCTCTCTGTCTCTCTCCCTCCCTCTCTATCTCTCTCCCTCTCTCTCTCTCTTACACTCTGTGTCTCTCTCCCTCCCTTTCTGTCTCTCTCCCTCCCTCTCTCTCTCTCTCTCCTTCTCTCTCCTTCTCTGTCTCTCTCTCTCTCCCTAACTCTCTCTCTCTCTACTCTTTTCGTGGTAGTTAATAAAGATATGTTTTATATCTGTGTAAATGTAAAGTGGGGGTACCTGCCCTGTTCTCTGTTTCAGACCTGTTTCAATCGAACAGATTTGGGGAGACGGGGGGATTTCATGCCCACGGTCCCCCAGGCCCAGCGGGTAAGTGATGACTGTCCTTGTTGTCACCTTACGTGTTGGAGGTAACCCATTTATAAAGTGCCGTATTGCACTATGACCCCTTCCCTTTCTTTCAGGACCATCTGGCCCTCAAGGGCCGGTCGGGCCCCCGGGAGTTAGCGGGCAAAACGTAAGTCGGGTCACTTGGTGTGTATTGATGTGTTGTGTGTTGCTGTAAAATGTGCGTTCTTGTAAAATGTGCGTTGTTCTGTGCGTTGCTGTGTGATGTTGTGCGTTGCTGTGTGATGTGCGTTGCTGTGTGATGTGCGTTGCTGTGTGATGTTGTGCGTTGCTGTGTGATGTGTGTTGCTGTGTGATGTGCGTTGCTGTGTGATGTGCGATGCTGTGTGATGTGCGTTGCTGTGTGATGTGCGTTGCTGTGTAATGTGAGTTGCTGTGTAATGTTGTGCGTTCCTGTGTGATGTTGTGCGTTCCTGTGTGATGTTGTGCGTTCCTGTGTAATGTTGTGCATTGCTGTTTGATATGTGTTATGGTGTAATGTTGTTGTGCTGTTGTCTTTGTGTAGGGATTACCTGGTCCCCCGGGCAGAGACGGCTTCCCAGGAAATAAAGGAGACAGTGTGAGTAACACAATAACAGGCTGTGACCACACTGTACTCTATAATGGTGCTGAGTATAACTCACTGCACATATCTTGTTGTGCAGGGTGCTGCAGGTCAGCCCGGGGATCCTGGGATTAAAGGGGAACAGGCAAGTATATCACCTACAAGCTTCTCTCCCTCTCCCCCTTCTCCCACCCGCTTTCTCTCCTCCTCTTCCTTATTCCTCTCTGCCCTTCTCCCTTCCCCCCTCCTCTCCCTAACCCCCCCTCCATCCTCCCACTTCCCCATTCCTCCCTCTTCCTCCCTCTTCCCCCTCCTCCCCTTACCCCCTCCCTTCTCCCCCCGCCGTCTCTGCCACTCTTCGCCTACTCGCTCTTCCCCCCTCCTCACCCCTTCCTTCCTCTTCCCCCTCCATTCCCTCCTCTCCCCTCCTCGCACTGTTCTCCCCTGCTCTCCCCCTCCTACCTCTTCCGCCTCATATCCTCCTCTCCCTCTCTCCCCTGCCGCCTCACCAACCTCCTCCACTCTGCCTCCCCTTTTCTCTCCATTCCCGCCCTCCATTTCCTCCCTCCTCCTCTCTCCCCCCTCTCTCCCCTTCTCTTTCTCTCCCCCACTTTCTCTTTTTCCCCCCTCTCTTTCTCCCCCCCATCTCGTCTCCCCTGCTTCCTCCCTTCTTCTGCTCTCTGCCTCTCTCCCTCTCTCCCTTCCCATTTCTCCCCTTTCCAGCAGAGCTGTCATCTCTCCTTACATCTCTCTTTCTATCCTTCCCCCTAATTCTTCCTCTCTTTCTCTCTGACCATCTCTCTCCCTTTTTCTCTTCATCCTCCACCACCTCCTCTCTGTGCCCTGTCTCATGTCCTCTCTTCCTCTCTCTCTTTTTTCGTTGCTCAGGGTACCCCTGGACAGAAAGGGGAACCAGGAGAGAGAGGGGAGCCGGTAAGCATTCACATAACCCCCCCACATCACCGCTCCCCAACCATCTCACCCCACTGGGATCTGTCTCATCCCTTAACTCCACTTGTTCTACACTTTCAGCCTCTGCCTGTGTCTCCTTTGTCATGACATATTGTGATATATAGTGAATATGTTTATCATAGCTTTATCCCTTTTTCTCTTTTTACTCCGTCTCTTCCTTTCCTTCACTCTCTCTCCCTTCTCTCTCTCTTCCTTCACTCTCTGTCTCTTCCTTTCCTTCACTCTCTCTCCCTTCCTTCTCTCTCTCCCTTCTCTCTCTGTCTCTTCCTTTCCTTCTCCCTCTCTCTCTTCCTTCTCTCTCTGTCTCTTCCTTTCCTTCTCCCTCTCTCACTC
Organism: Ascaphus truei; assembly: GCF_040206685.1. Taxonomy (NCBI): domain Eukaryota; kingdom Metazoa; phylum Chordata; class Amphibia; order Anura; family Ascaphidae; genus Ascaphus; species Ascaphus truei. The sequence goes on from NC_134495.1 coordinate 21,556,789, forward strand.
TTCCTTCTCTCTCTGTCTCTTCCTTTCCTTCTCTCTCTCTCTCTTCCTTTTCTTCTCTCTCTCTCTCCTTATTCCACAACCTTCTTTTCTATCTCCCTCCCACCGTCTTTCTATCTCTCTCCCTTCTTTTTCTCACCCCTCTCCTCCGCCCATCTCTCCCCTCTCTTTCTGCATGTCTCATTTTCCTTTTGTCCCTTTCTCCATCTCTCTCCCTATCACAACCTCAAATTCTCTAACGCCCTTTGTCTTTCTATCTCACCCAGTTCCTCCCTTCCTCCCTCTCCCAGCCTCTCAATCTCTCCTTCTGTCCCTTCCTCTCCCGCTCACGCACCTGGGGGAACCAGCACTCCGGTATAAACACAACACATCCCATCAGAACGCCCCTTACCCTTCCAGAAAGCAATACACCTTCTCTGCTGGACACGGACTTCTCTAGGGGCTGACAGCCCAGATCCACACGTCCCCGGTAAATCCGGGCGCATAACGGGACATTACCTAAAACAGGAGCGGAGGTTCTGTTCCCCGAGGTTAACCCATATCCACAGAGCTAATTATATGCACAAACCGCGTCCGTGCTACATCTCATTAGCATAGGGTTAGTGTCACGTTACTGTAGCACAATGTTGTGTTATCTTCCTATAATGTGACGGTAAGTGTGTCTTAGTGTTACTCCCGTCCAGACCCTGAGATAGGGGCTTTAACGCAAGTTAAGATAGTAAGGAGAGAGAATTAACGCTATGCTCGTTAAATTATCCCTATGACGTTACACCCACCCTGACCCTATAAAAGCCCTATATCCGGGTCTGGATGTGAGTAACGCCACGTTTAGGTGTGACCTACCTAACGTAACGTCCCCGCGTTACCCTTAACGGGCTTTAGTGGATAGGCAATGTTCTGATAACAACTCATTTGCATATCATCACTAACGCTCGTTATAGTTACGGGAAGAAACGTGGCAACGTTACGTGGGTTAGCCTTTGCAGTTCGGTGAACGGAGCCTTGTGGGTCTGGCCATATAGATGAGCTTTGATATTCAGGGGGACGTTTGAGAGCTAAGGGGGGTGGGGGTGGGGGGTGATGGGTCTCTCTGTCTGGGATAAGGACAGATACAGCTGTGGGGATTCCTTCTATCTCACCCTCTCCCACCACCCCAAAACCTGCTGCTTTAACTGTTCCCCGCTGTAGAGGGCAGCAACGCATGCAGGGAAGGAGTTAATAAAGCTTGCATCCTACTAACTCAGGGCTCTATATATCAAGCTATACATGAGCAGTGATGCGGCTGCTACATGTATTCAGTGTATTGCTACTCCTGTAGAATTTGGCAAAGGCGCTAGTATTCTGCGCATTAAAAAAAAAGACACGCCCCTTTTAAGGTGACGCAGAAAACCGTCACGAAAAGCAACGTGTGCCGCCTGCTTCAGCGTAGACCTGCGCCAATATGCCAATGTGACTCCGCCCCGACTCCTCCCACATGCGCCATAAATCCCTCACCTCGCCGCGGGCAGACACGAAAATGGAGCAGCGAAGATGATTGCATAGACGCAGCCGGGGGCGCAGGTATATGTCGGCGCGATGTTGCAACAAGATAACGCGTTGACGCCAGCATTCTGCCTCTGATACATAGAGCCCAGTGTCCTAACACAAGCACGCAGCCTGTAACAGCGTATTGCGGGAGCTTCAATGCCGGCTGAATAATACCGGGTTCATAGGTTTTTATACTTCGATCCTAAAACCCCACAGCACGGCAACATGCATGAATTAAAATGATATGCAAAACCTGAGGCGTTTCTTCACCATGGCGGCCATATTTCAGAAGCCCGGACAAAATGGTTTTTCCGTTACTATTTTGCGGAGGCGGGGGATTTCAGAGCCAAGCGCGGTTACGGTGGACAGTAAAGGCAATTTTTGACATGGGAGCATGATTTGGGACTTTTATAGGGGGGCTCTCTTATGCCGTAAGAGTTCCCCAAGTACAGCATTATAATTAATATTAATCAGGGTCTCGGTTAGCAGAGTAAAGAGGAAGGATTCTGCCATGTTAACGCGGCACCAGATGCATCTAACCATTAACGAGGGGGAAGATTCTTTAGGGCCGGGAGAATCCGGTTCGTGCATGCGTTGCCTGTGGGAACCGGAGCCTAAAGTATCAGAACTGCGGTCCTAACAAAAGAAGAGGGTGTCCAGGCAGAGATTGGGGGAGATTTATGACCCTCCATTATAAAGATGGCTGCTAAATGACTCCTGTTTTACAATGCCAAACTGCACGGTCTGCTTAAACCAGGGGTGGACAACTCCCGCCCTCAAGGGCCGCCAACAGGTCAGGTTTTAAGGATATCCCTGCTTCACTACAGGTGGCTCACTGATTGAGCCTCTTGTGCTGAAGCAGGGATATCCTTCCAACCTGACCTGTTGGCGGCCCTTGAGGACTCCAGTTGGCCACCCGTGACTTAAACCGTTGCGTGCTCTGGCAGTGAAGAGGTTAACGGTCGCCAAATTTTAAGTCTAGAAACCCCTCGCTGCTATAGGGGGCCAGCAAGGTATACATCTCCTACAGGGGATATGGCAATGCTGGACCACAGATAAATCAAAAGTGGTGGAGGGGAGCGGAGTTCAGTCGTGACTGTGGATTCCAAACGGTGAGCATGACCCCGAGTCACATATTCCTTTAGCGCAATAGGTGGCTCTGTGTCCGATCTCCTTGTGGGAACTGGCTTGTCAGTAGAATGTTCAGAGCGGAGGTCTCCATTGGTTGCAACTCGAAACATTCCGCTAATTAAAGAAGCGTTGAGGACCGACGCCTTACGTGCTCTACATATACATTTTGATCATATATTTATATATTAAATATATTCACAATATACGTGGATAAAGCAAACTTCTCGATATCACCATCTCAATCCGTTAAATGCTTTTTTTTTTTTTAATTCCCTGATATTTATTCAATTTATAGAACAGTGAATGTCTAATAGACCATAAATGAAAGAAACTCCAACCTTTCCTATATTATCTGATGATTTTAAATGAAACTAGATTTGATATAGAACTATATCCACACGCACACGCACAAATATACCAGTGATTTTCAGTGTTGTTTTGATTAAGGAACCCTATAATTATATTGTGACATTTTGAGGAACCCCGACCCTCTCTAATAGCGCGTCTGAGATCAGATGCATTGTAAGGAACCCTAACCCTCTCTAATAGCGTGTCTGAGATCAGATGCATTGTAAGGAACCCTAACCCTCTCTAATAGCGTGTCTGAGATCAGATGCATTGTAAGGAACCCAAACTCTCTCTAATAGCGCGTCTGAGATCAGATGCATTGTAAGGAACCCCAACCCTCTCTAATAGCGCGTCTGAGATCAGATGCATTGTAAGGAACCCCAACCCTCTCTAATAGCGTGTCTGAGATCAGATGCATTGTAAGGAACCCAAACTCTCTCTAATAGCGCGTCTGAGATCAGATGCATTGTAAGGAACCCCAACCCTCTCTAACAGTGTGATAGATAGAGATGAAGAAGCGCTCAAAGCTAGGTATAAGAACCAATGATAGCCAAATCCAATTTCCAAGTGTAATCCAGAAACAATAACAGTGAGTAAAATAGCTAGCAATATTAGGTAATGAGCCTCCTGAAGACAGGTAATGGGCAGGAATAACCCCCCACGATCAGTCTCAGTGGAGGCTACCTTGTAGCAGTAATAAAGTACTCACGAATCCTTGGTTTGGGACTGGCAGGATGTGCAGCTTCTAGGGTAGTAGATGCAGGAAGTGGAAAGGAGCGCACGATCCAACGGAGTAAAGAGAGGACCCAATACCAAAAAAATATAAACTTTATTGGGTCATAAACCTAAAATCCAACGCGTTTCGAACGCTGGTGCGTTCTATATCAAGGAAACGCGTTGGATTTTAGGTTCATGACCCAATGAAGTTTATATTTTTTCGGTATTGTGTCCTCTCTTTGCTCCGTTGGATCGTGCGCTCCTTTCCACTCTCTAATAGCGCATCTGAGATCAGATGCATTGTAAGGAACCCCAACCCTCTCTAATAGCGCGTCTGAGATCAGATGTATTGTAAGGAACCCCAACCCTCTCTAATAGCGCGTCTGAGATCAGATGCATTGTAAGGCACCCCAACCCTCTCTAATAGCGCGCCTGAGATCAGATGCATTGTAAGGAACCCCAACCCTCTTTAATAGTACATCTGTGATCAGATGCATTGTAAGGAACCCCAACCCTCTCTAATAGCGCGTCTGAGATCAGATGCATTGTAAGGAACCCCAACCCTCTCTAATAGCGCGTCTGAGATCAGATGCATTGTAAGGCACCCCAACCCTCTCTAATAGCGCGCCTGAGATCAGATGTATTGTAAGGTACCCCAACCCTCTCTAATAGCGCGCCTGAGATCAGATGCATTGTAAGGAACCCCAACCCTCTTTAATAGTACATCTGTGATCAGATGCATTGTAAGGAACCCCAACCCTCTCTAATAGCGCGTCTGAGATCAGATGCATTGTAAGGAACCCCAACCCTCTCTAATAGCGCGTCTGAGATCAGATGCATTGTAAGGCACCCCAACCCTCTCTAATAGCGCGCCTGAGATCAGATGCATTGTAAGGAACCCCAACCCTCTCTAATAGCGTGTCTGAGATCAGATATATTGTAAGGAACCCCAACCCTCTCTAATAGCGCATCTGAGATCAGATGCATTGTAAGGACCCCAACCCTCTCTAATAGCGTGTCTGAGATCAGATGTATAGTAAGGAACCCCAACCCTCTCTAACAGCGCGTGTGAGATCAGATGCATTGTAAGGAACCCCAACCCTCTCCAATAGTGCGTCTGAGATCAGATGTATAGTAAGGAACCCCAACCCTCTCTAACAGCGCGTGTGAGATCAGATGCATTGTAAGGAACCCCAACCCTCTCCAATAGTGCGTCTGAGATCAGATGTATAGTAAGGAACCCCAACCCTCTCTAACAGCGCGTGTGAGATCAGATGCATTGTAAGGAACCCCAACCCTCTCTAATAGCGTGTCTGAGGTCAGATGCATTGTAAGGATCCCCAACCCTCTCTAATAGCGCCTCTGAGATCAGATGCATTGTAAGGAACCCCAACCCTCTCTAATAGCGCGTCTGAGATCAGATGCATTGTAAGGAACCCGAACCCGAACCCTCTCTAATAGCGCATCTGAGATCAGATGCATTGTAAATTCTTCTGTATTTTTCAAATGACCTGAAATTTGCAGGGAACCCTTTAGGGCTGTCCGCAGAATTCAAGGCTTTCTAGGAAACCCGGTTGAAAAACACTGATACACAGGCACACAAATCCAGTGTATACATACTGTATACATGTATAAAAATCAGATTAATACTTGTATATACTTAGAAGTCAAATGTGTAGGTACAGTAGGAATACATAAGTATTAATCTAATTTATATTAATACAGCAGCTAACATAAATCATATATACAAACCCTTATAAAAAAAAAAAGATATATATTGCAGAATAAAAGTGTGTTGAGCTCCTAATTCTAACACCCTAGCACCAGAGGAGGTGGGGGGGGGGGGGAGTTTGAGGGGAGGATTGGGGGGGGGGTTAATATGAATGCTGCATTGATTTATTTTTGGAATGCCCCCTTGCCTTATAATGAACCTGCATGATATATATATATACAGACGCCTGGCCTGTTAACCCTTAGTATGCCAGCATTACAGGATCTGCTGCAAGGTTTGCTTAACCCCTTCGCAACTAGACTCGGCTGGCACAGACAGCATTGTCGAGCAGCGAAGAGGCTAAGGGCGGGAGGGAGGGGGTTAATCCTTCACAGCTGTGTCCGTCTCTTGTCTACGCAGGGGGAAAGGATGCTGCAGATCAGAGAAGCCCTGAAGATTTTAGCTGAGAGAGTTTTAATATTGGAGACAATGATTGGAATTCATGGTGAGTATTAGGGAGAGAGGCAGAGATGGGGGGGGGGGGGGGGGAGAGAGAGGCAGAGATGGGGGGGGGGGGGAGAGAGAGGCAGAGATGGGGGGGATGAGAGAGAGGGAGAGAAGGCTGGAATCGGGAAGGGAGTCAGTGAGAGGGGGGAGGAAGAGAGGAAGGGAAGACAGTGAAGATCCTGTAGTTTGTGTTTTGCTCTTAGGGAAATAGATTGCTGAAGATGTGACTGCCCCTTGGGGCAGTCCTGGGTTTATATATAATGTAGGGTCTGCAGGTTATCAGGGACAGGCTCAGACAGGCCTGTGTTTGTATGTCATTCATTGTTGTATTATTATTGCTTAGGGACTATAGGTAGAAATTCAGCACAGGGAGGTCTGTAACTTAATGAGCATCTCCAGTTAAACTCAGCTCAGTAACACCTAGTGTGGGAGTCAGGAGCACTAGTCAGCCCTACTGTTGTTTGCAATGCCCTCTAGTGGAGTATGTGTGCACTGCATTCTAGTACTTATAGTCCTGTCCTCTTAACCATCCTTTGCAATACACCCTGGTCCCTGGATTTCACAAGAGCTCCAGCCACAATAAGGTTACTATGGATATAACCTCTTAGTAGCACCTAGAAGCACCCTGGTTCCAACTCCCTCTTCCCCCCTTTCATTCTCTCTCCTCCCCTCTCTTTACTCTATCCCTCCTTTCTCCCCCTCGTTTTTCTCTCTCCTTCTTCCGCTCCCCCCCCCCCCTCGCTCCCCCTGGTCCAGTGTCCCATTGTGCTGTTTTCGGTCCGGCAGGTGGTAAGCTTAGCCTCCTTCCTCCAGCTTCAAGAACAGCTGGAGCTCCTGGTTAGAAGGGTCACTCTGCTTGAATTCATTATATGGCCAGGTAACAATAGCCATGCACTTCTTCCTGTTGCCAGATAGACCCTTGTATCCCTGCAACCCCCCCCCCCCCCCCCAAAAAAAAAACCCCACAGGGCTGTAAGGGTAACTTGTTCCGAATATTATGGGATTATGCCAAAATCCCATAAGGATGCAGCAGCAAATTCCTAACTTGTTACCATGATTTCAGCTACAAGGCATTTCTTCCAAGAATTCACCAAGGTGGCCATATTTCAACAGCCCACACAAAACATAGCGAACATAGTGTAACTCTGTTTAAATATAACATTTGGGGGTAAAAAAAACAACAACAAAAAACTCAGAAACCAAACCACCATTAAAAAAATATACTGTACATATATTATTTTCATTTCTCAAAAGAAAACAACATTTCATTAAATCCCACAGGCATCATCTTAGGGGATGTACGGAGGGGGGGGGGGAGAGCTGATATTTTAAAGGGGCAGTACCACAGCAGTGGGTCAAAATCAATCAATATAACGGCCTTCCTTGGAGAGATTGAATCCACTTTACAGCACGTGTTTCCCCTATGGAAATGTTGCAAGCTCTCCTGGCACTGAAGGAGTTAAGGAGCCCCCCCCCCCGCTAACCCACCTCGTTAATGAATGGCAAAGGCTTTAACCTTTACCCTGCCAGCTCTGACCCGCATTACACAGCCGGCCTAACGTGACCTGGTAATGGATAAGGCAGCCGATCAGCTGCAAAGTTCTCCCCAAAGCTTGATGGGCGGCCCCATATAGGAACTGGGTACCATTACAGCCCTGTTGATGTCATCAGCGTATCGGCCAATCAGGAGATCTCCCAGTGTGTTCTGTGTGGCCCCCTCCGCATGCTGAATTCCTGGTGCATGAGGCATGTGTGCATAGACAGAGCTGCATGTCTTCTGTGCGGGATTACCCGGGTTCCCCTATATATTCCTAACCCCTTGGCTGGGATCTGCAGAGCGTTGCAGCAAGGCCGTTAATACATTGTTATGTTGCCTGTAAGGGGGTGTCTGTTGCTAAACATACTGCAGAGAAGTAAACCCCCCCCCCCGCCCCGCTCACTCCCATGGACACGGTGGGAAATTGCTCGCTTGGCGTGCTGTCTCCGGGTTAGGAGGGGTCCTCCTGTTAGTTGATCTCCCAATACCAGGATCTTGTATCTTTGCAGCCATTGAAATGCTAGGCTGCAGGATTTGGGGGCGGCACTGAGAAATGGGGTTTCATATGGTAAGATGGGGTTAGTGAGCAAAAGGGAGTCAAGCACACCAAAAAAATAAGAAAAACATCAAACGGTAGCAAAAAAAAAGGTCATTTAATGACTATAAGAAGTCATGGGTACACCCGTCTCGGTGCCGACATGCACTTTCATCAGGGTGATTGGGTTATTAACACTCTCCAGAGATGGGGCACAATGGGGTCAGCCTTTGGTATTTGTGATTATCTCACTCAACGATGAGTAGTTATTATGCAGGGCTAAGGGTGTCAGAGCAAGATTAAGGTACCTGGGTGCTGTGTGTGAAGTCTGTAGGAGTGGATTTTAGGGTAAGATAGGGGTGCTGAGCAGAGGTGCCAGTCACTGGGTTGTTGGTAACGCTCTCCAGAGCTGATGCCCATTGTTAGGACTTTGGTGCCAGTCTCTGTGATCCTCACGGTCTTCCCTCTCTCTTTACCTTCAGAGACAGAACCCGGTTCGGGAGTTGGACCCTCCTCCACGGGCGCCCCCGGATTCTATCGGGGCAGACGCAGCGGACCCTCGCCCTACAGAGTCACGCCTCCGCGGCGTGGCGTTGAGTGGGAAGACGAGAGCTTCTGAAGGAGCCCATTACGCTGCCAGTGTCCATCCATCCTTGGAATGCTACCCATCGTGCCCACACACCTCGGTGCCTTACTACCTTCACTGCCAGGAATATAAGGCTACCCCACTATTCCAGATTACTGGGATAGAGTACATTAGGGTGGGAGATTTTAAAGCCAAAACCAGCTGACTCCTACCTTTAAATATGGAGGAAATCTATGGATTTTAAGGGTTTATATTCATTACGCTTATTGCCCTCCCCCTCCCGAAAGACTGTTCCATCTACCCACTGCATCAGGGACCCCAATGGTGCTGCAATGTAAACTGAAACTGAGCATGACCCAGCACAGTCTCTTCGGTTGACACCACAAATCCAGCTGCTGACCTCCACCCCTACAGGGGATTCAAATACTCTGGAACATTTGTTATAATCATTGCGATTAATGGGCGAGAAATGTAGGTGTCTGTTGGGGACTTTAAATGGCGTCAGACAGGAGGGGTTAATAGTGGGCCTCCAAACACATTGTGAATGGAAAAATCGGGTAGAGCTTGAAAGAATAAATAGAAAATTACCCTACAAAAATATAACAAGAGGTGATTGGTTGGGTACTGCGAGTGTCCGGAGTGGGTTTTGTTATTTGGAATCTCCCCCGGGGGAAACACTCTCTGTATAAATAAATAAATGACATTTTTTATTAAAATCCCCGCCGGTTTCTTGCTCAGAGTATGGGACAGAGGAGGTAACTCCCAGAGTATGGGACAGAGGAGCTATCTCCCAGAGTATGGGACAGAGGAGGTATCGCTCAGAGTATGGGACAGAGGAGGTATCGCTCAGAGTATGGGACAGAGGAGGTATCGCTCAGAGTATGGGGCAGAGGAGGTATCGCTCAGAGTATGGGACAGAGGAGGTAACTCCCAGAGTATGGGACAGAGGAGGTATCTCCCAGAGTATGGGACAGAGGAGGTATCGCTCAGAGTATGGGACAGAGGAGGTATCGCTCAGAGTATGGGACAGAGGAGGTATCGCTCAGAGTATGGGACAGAGGAGGTATCGCTCAGAGTATGGGACAGAGGAGGTATCGCTCAGAGTATGGGACAGAGGAGGTATCGCTCAGAGTATAAGACAAAGGAGGTATCTCCCAGAGTATGGGACAGAGGAGGTATCTCCCAGATTATGGGACAGAGGAGGTATCGCTCAGAGTATAAAACAGAGGAGGTATCTCCCAGAGTATGGGATAGTGGAGATATCTCCAATAGTATGGGATAGAGGAGGTATCTCCCAGAGTATGGGATAGAGGAGGTATCTCCCAGACTATGGGATAGAGGAGACGTATCTCCCAGAGTATGGGACAGAGGAGGTATCTCCCAGATTATGGGACAGAGGAGGTATCGCTCAGAGTATAAGACAGAGGAGGTATCTCCCAGAGTATGGGATAGTGGAGATATCTCCAATAGTATGGGATAGAGGAGGTATCTCCCAGAGTATGGGATAGAGGAGGTATCTCCCAGACTATGGGATAGAGGAGACGTATCTCCCAGAGTATGGGACAGAGGAGGTATCTCCCAGAGCTGACCTGTAAGTACATCCAAGGAGCGCGGCCTCAGAACTTATTTCACTTCTCATCTATTTCCTTGTTGCCCCCTTGGTCATGCAGAGTGTCACTCCATAAATCAGTTCAATTAACCCATCTTCCCATAGGGCCCGCAGAGCGTCACTACTCTCAGGGTGTCTCATCGCTCTGCATGTGTCCACCCTATCGGGTGTGTTCCTCGTGTCTCTGGTGGATTTTGGCATCACTTGGTCACTTGCTTTTCACTTGCCACTAAAACGTCCCCCCCAACCTGTCCCTCCACCAGCAGGGATACCGCCCTCTCCACCTTCCCCGTCGCTGCTAACGCCACCACCGCAGGCCCTGTGGGGAACCCCATGCGTTCCAACTGCTGCAGCCTGGGAGTAGAGAGAGAGGTGATGAGAGAGAGAGAGGTGATGAGAGAGAGAGAGAGGTGATGAGAGAGAGAGAGAGAGAGAGAGAGAGGTGATGAAAGAGAGGTGATGAGAGAGAGGTGATGAGAGAGAGAGAGAGAGAGAGAGAGAGAGGTGATGAGAGAGAGAGAGGTGATGACAGAGAGAGAGAGAGAGGTGATAGAGAGAGGTGATAGAGAGGGAGAGAGAGTTGATGAGAGAAGGAACATTAATATGAGAGAGGCATGGACAGAGCGGAATGGGACATTTGGGTGCGGCCGTTTAGCCGCACCCAAATAGCTGCTGACATTCGGCCACATAGGGACCCTCCGCCACAGACGATCTGCTGCAGGAATCCCCTCTGCCGGCCACTACTGAGGTAACTTTTATTACTGGTTAGGGGAGGGAGTTAATTTAAAGGGTTCAGCGGTTAGGGGAGGGGGTTAATTTAAGGGGTTTACTGGTTAGGGGAGGGGGTTAATTTAAGGGGTTTAGCGGTTAGGGGAGGGGGTTAATTTAAGGGGTTTACTGGTTAGGGAGGGGGTTAATTTAAGGGGTTTAGCAGTTAGGGGAGGGGGTTAATTTATGGGGTTTAGCGGTTAGGGGAGGGTGTTTTAGGTTAAAGGCTTAGGGTAGGGTGTGAAGTGACCAGCGGCGGGGTGACTTGTGGCGAAGCGCCAGCGGCCATTTGGTCACGGCAAAGCGGCTGCGACCAAATGTCCAAGACCGTGGACAGAGACCGATAATAGAGGCGATGGGGAAAGGGTTGCGACGGGGGGGGAGGCGAGAGGTGGGGGGGAAGGCGAGAGGTGGGGGGGGAGGCGAGAGGTGGGGGGGAGGCGAGAGGTGGGGGGGAGGCGAGAGGTGGGGGGGGAAGGCGAGAGGTGACGGGGGGGAAACGAGAGGTGACGGGGGGGAAGCGAGAGGTGATGGGGGAAAGCGAGAGGTGACGGGGAAAGCGAGAGGTGACGGGGGGAAAGCGAGAGGTGACGGGGGGAAAGCGAGAGGTGACGGGGGGGAAAGCGAGAGGTGACAGGGGGGGGAAAGCGAGACATGACGGGGGGGGATAAGGGGAGGTGAGAGAGTTGGGAAGAATGAGAGAGATGATGGGCAGAGAGAGAAGGGGAGAGACAGGACATGACAACATGCGATATAGGCATTTAGTTACTGCTTAGCGGTCTCTTCCACCCTAGTAAAATACACACAGGGTCTGTGATGTCTCAGTTCCAGTCCTGCCATCTCCGGCATGCTAGACCAGGGGTCCCCAACGCGGTGCCCGCGCACCAAGCCTTAGGCCCCGCGCTCTCAGTCAGCGCGCCCGCACTGCAGACAGGCGGGGCGCTGACAGACACAGACCGCGATATGCGGTCTGTAGGGAGCCGGGAGCGGGGCGGGAGTGGGAGGGGATCTGATCGTGGTGCCGTCCACCCCCCCACACACATACATACACACACACACACACACTTTAACCATCTAGCTCCTTCCCTCCCCTCCTCCCCATTGGCTGACTCGCGTACCATGTGACGCGTCGCCGCACGGAAACACAATTCTCTGGTATCCCCGGCTGGCTGACGCGTCACAGTACGTAGTCAGTTGGCAGTGAGGAGGGACTGGGACCGGATCGTGAGGCTAAACAGCAATAGTGAGTTGCGCTCACGCGGCCGCCAGCGCCACCGGGCGCAGCGGGTCCCAGCCCTTATTATGTGGGTGCCCTCGATCAGGGGTCTCCAGCATGTTGATTGCGAGCCGGCTGCCAGTGAGTAACTCGCCGCAGTGCCACCAACCGCTGTTGCGTGCCTGTCTCATGACGGGAGTCGGGCCCAACTTCCGTATCCGCGAGCGGGACCGGCACTGTAAGGCCTTGCCCCCGCTGCCTACTACAGCGTCCGCTGTGGCGGACACTGAACGCACGAGAGCGATACGGCACGCCCCCCGGCGGTTCAGCCAATGAGGGCGAACCTGCCGGGTGACGTCATGGCCGCGCCCCCGTCACTCCCCTGCCACGCCCCCCCCGGTCTCTCTTCCTGCAGCTCCCTGCAGACCAGGTAATCGGCTGCACGCGCCGCCAATCTCGCGGGCGCGCGTTGCAGCTGAGTTACCGGGGCCTTAGCCTAAGGCTGCGGCCACAGTACCTGCGCTGCATGCGCGTCAGCGAGGCTGGCGGCGCGGGCAGCCGATTCCCCTGGTCTGCAGGGAGCTGCAGACCAAAAGACGGGGGGCGTGACGGGGGCGGGGCCGTGACGTCACCCGGCAGGTTCGCCCTCATTGGCTGAACCGCCGGGGGCGTGGCTTAGCGCTCCGTCGCGACTCCTGCTCACAATTCTCTTGCGAGCAGGAGTCACTGCCGGCAGAGCGCAGCGCCCCCCCCCCCTCGCAGAAAGACAAAGGGGTCCCATTGTGCAGCGGCTATTGTCCCTGCAGCGTCTCCAACAGCGGGCGCTGCAGTGGCCAGTGGGGACCTGGCCTAAGTGTAGTGCGTATCTGTGCTAATTGGTTGGTGCCCGTCATTCTCTCCTGAACTCTCAAGTGTGCCCTTGGGCACAGAAAGGTTGGGGACCCCTGTGCTATGTGCAGGCCGTCTCCTGCTCACCTGAGTGCAGACACGCTGGATTTCTGCAGCCTCAGCTCCTGACTGGCTGCCACTCTCGCTCTCTCTTCCTCCTCCTCGTACTCTCTCAGAGACGCCCGAATACCGATTCTCAGCAGTTCCTCCTCCAGCGCCGCGGGACCCCCCAACAAAGAGGGGGCGGGGGTCCCAATGTCCCCGGCAAGGGGCCAGCTGTGGGCAGACCCCCCTCCCCAGGGGGCGTCAGTGAGGAGGACAGACTGGGATATATAAGCGTAGGAGAGCGGAGGCCTGCAAGAGGGAGACATATAGCGACTATAGAAACGGTCAAGTAGCAAACGCCGCTTTCTTTAACCTATTTGCTGCCAGACAGGCAACAAAAGGGTTAATGCAATCCTAAAAGGAGCATTGCTTCATTGCCAGGAGGGTACAAAAAAAATGGCAGCGAGCAGTTCACTATTGCACTATTAAACATTTTCCTGCTGCGATCCGGCAGCGTCTTGCGTGGTTAACCCCTTCCCTGCTGCCGAACGTCAGAGCATCGCTCCGTGATCCCGCTACAAAACTGTGGGGCATTGATAGTCTCCGGGATGTTCTCCGTGTCGTGCTGGAATGGGTTAATTACCCCTCTCTTCCTCCCCCTCACACACACCTCTCTCCTGCTCTGGGGTCCGTCTCGGGCAGCACAGCCCCTCTGTCCCGACACGGGATGAACCGCAGAAGGGGAGCAGATGCCAGGCAGCGGAAGGGCAGACTCCCCTCCAGCGCCCGCTTCCGAGGTGCGGACAGCTCCAGGCGAGAGAGCAGCCCGCAGCGGGCTGAGGGGGAGAGGTAAGGAGCACACTGACAGTGTATATTCCTACACACACACACAGCATATCATCTGTCAGAGAGGTGAGGAGAACACTGACAGTGTATATTAATACACATCCACACAGCGTATCATCCATCAGAGAGGTGAGGAGAACACTGACAGTGTATATTCATACACATCCACACAGCATATCATCCGTCAGAGAGGTGAGGATAACACTGACAGTGTATATTCCTACACACACACACAGCATATCATCTGTCAGAGAGGTGAGGAGAACACTGACAGTGTATATTCATACACATCCACACAGCATATCATCCGTCAGAGAGGTAAGGAGCACACTGACAGTGTATATTCATACACATTCACACAGCATATCATCCGTCAGATAGGTGAGGAGAACACGGACAGTGTATATTCATACACATTCACACAGCATATCATCCATCAGAGAGGTGAGGAGAACACTGACAGTGTATATTCATACACATTCACACAGCATATCATCCGTCAGAGAGGTGAGGAGAACACTGACAGTGTATATTCATACACATTCACACAGCATATCATCCGTCAGAGAGGTGAGGAGAACACTGACAGTGTATATTCATACACATTCACACAGCATATCATCCATCAGAGAGGTGAGGAGAACACTGACAGTGTATATTCATACACATTCACACAGCATATCATCCGTCAGAGAGGTGAGGAGAACACTGACAGTGTATATTCATACACATCCACACAGCATATCATCCATCAGAGAGGTGAGGAGAACACTGACAGTGTATATTCATACACATTCACACAGCGTATCATCCATCAGAGAGGTGAGGAGAACACTGACAGTGTATATTCATACACATTCACACAGCATATCATCCATCAGAGAGGTGAGGAGAACACTGACAGTGTATATTCATACACATTCACACAGCATATCATCCGTCAGAGAGGTGAGGAGAACACTGACAGTGTATATTCATACACATCCACACAGCATATCATCCATCAGAGAGGTGAGGAGAACACTGACAGTGTATATTCATACACATTCACACAGCGTATCATCCATCAGAGAGGTGAGGAGAACACTGACAGTGTATATTCATTCACATCCACACAGCATATCATCCGTCAGAGAGGTGAGGAGAACACTGACAGTGTATATTCATACACATTCACACAGCATATCATCCGTCAGATAGGTGAGGAGAACACGGACAGTGTATATTCATACACATCCACACAGCATATCATCCATCAGAGAGGTGAGGAGAACACTTACAGTGTATATTCATATATATACACACAAACACACACACACAGCATATCATCCGTCAGAGAGGTGAGGAGAACACTGACAGTGTATATTCATACACATTCACACAGCATATCATCCGTCAGAGAGGTGAGGAGAACACGGACAGTGTATATTCATACACATCCACACAGCATATCATCCGTCAGAGAGGTGAGGAGAACACTGACAGTGTATATTCATACACATCCACACAGCATATCATCCATCAGAGAGGTGAGGAGAACACTTACAGTGTATATTCATATATATACACACACACACACACACACACAGCATATCATCCGTCAGAGAGGTGAGGAGAACACTGACAGTGTATATTCATATATATACACACACACACACACACACACACAGCATATCATCCGTCAGAGAGGTGAGGAGAACACTGACAGTGTATATTCATACACATTCACACAGCATATCATCCGTCAGAGAGGTGAGGAGAACACGGACAGTGTATATTCATACACATTCACACAGTATATCATCTGTCAGAGAGGTGAGGATAACACTGACAGTGTATATTCATACACATCCACACAGCATATCATCTGTCAGAGAGGTGAGGAGAACACTGACAGTGTATATTCATACACATTCACACAGCATATCATCCGTCAGAGAGGTGAGGAGAACACTGACAGTGTATATTCATACACATCCACACAGCATATCATCCATCAGAGAGGTGAGGAGAACACTTACAGTGTATATTCATATACACACACACACAGCATATCATCCATCAGAGAGGTGAGGAGAACACTGACAGTGTATATTCATACACATTCACACAGCATATCATCCATCAGAGAGGTGAGGATAACACTGACAGTGTATATTCATATATACACACACACACACCATATCATCCATCAGAGAGGTGAGGAGAACACTGACAGTGTATATTCAAATACACACACACAGCATATCATCCATCAGAGAGGTGAGGATAACACTGACAGTGTATATTCATATATATACACACACACACACACACACACACACAGCATATCATCCATCAGAGAGGTGAGGAGAACACTGACGGTGTATATTCATATACACATACACACACACACAGCATATCATCCATCAGAGAGGTGAGGATAACACTGACAGTGTATATTCATATATATATACACACACACACACACACACACACCATATCATCCATCAGAGAGGTAAGGAGCACACTGACAGTGTATATTCATACACATCCACACAGCGTATCATCCATCAGAGAGGTGAGGATAACACTGACAGTGTATATTCATATATATACACACACACAGCATATCATCCATCAGAGAGGTGAGGAGAACACTGACGGTGTATATTCATATACACACACACACACACACACACACACAGCATATCATCCATCAGAGAGGTGAGGAGAACACTGACAGTGTATATTCATATATATACACACACACACACACAGCATATCATCCATCAGAGAGGTGAGGATAACACTAACAGTGTATATTCATACACATCCACACAGCATATCATCCATCAGAGAGGTGAGGAGCACACTGACAGTGTATATTCATATATATACACACACACACACACACCATATCATCCGTCAGAGAGGTGAGGAGAACACTGACAGTGTATATTCATACACATCCACACAGCATATCATCCATCAGAGAGGTGAGGATAACACTGACAGTGTATATTCATATATATATACACACACACACACACACACAGCATATCATCCATCAGAGAGGTGAGGAGAACACCGACGGTGTATATTCATATACACACACACACACACACACACAGCATATCATCCATCAGAGAGGTGAGGATAACACTGACAGTGTATATTCATATATATACACACACACACACACACACACACACACACCATATCATCCATCAGAGAGGTGAGGATAACACTGACAGTGTATATTCATACACATCCACACAGCGTATCATCCATCAGAGAGGTGAGGATAACACTGACAGTGTATATTCATACACATTCACACAGCATATCATCCATCAGAGAGGTGAGGATAACACTGACAGTGTATATTCATACACATCCACACAGCATATCATCCATCAGAGAGGTGAGGAGCACACTGACAGTGTATATTCATATATATACACACACAC
>NC_134495.1:21579208-21624208 GCF_040206685.1 Ascaphus truei
GTGACCGATCCCAGGCAGTGTCGTGTCCTGAGCTCGCGGGGGGAACACACGCTTAATAAGGCCCCAAACTGCACCTCAGTGTGTGCAGGCAGCATGGGGGGGTGTAGCTGTAACTCACTGCGGGAGCTTCCAAAGTCACGTCCCACAATGCGTTGCCCCTGTGGATGCAAAGCATTGTGGGGAGCGACTTTGGAAGCTCCCGCTGTAAGTGACAGCTTTACCCCCCACGCTAAGGGGCAGTTTGGGCCCTTACTAAGTGCGCAGTCCCCAGTCCCCACTATGCTGCCTGGGGACCATCACATATATGTTTTTGCAAACCCCCTGTTGTGGGATCACTGCCCTGCAGGTTAAGTAATGCCCTAGCAGTGAGACGTTCAGATGGGGGCACGATTATTATTTTTTCTGGGCCTCTAAATGGTGGAGCTTTTGTCAATTGTGTTTTTACTCATGTTTCAAATTGTCCTTATCAGAGAGCCACTGATGGTAAAATGGGCATAGAGGGGACGCTGCCTGTTCAAACTCTTGTTGTGCACACAGTGATATCAGACAAAAAGGAGCAGCCAGAGGAAATCCCAGCCCTCCCAAGTCTCAGCTCACCGTGTCTACAAACTGACGTAAACATGTTTTTACAAACACTTATAGACTTCAGCGTTTGGTAGAAAAAAGTCAAGCACCCAATTTAAACTCTTAAACATATACACTTTGCACCTAGGAGGGACTGACCCCTTAACCCTGTCACTGCCATTAGTACACTTTGCACCTAGGAGGGACTGACCCCTTAACCCTGTCACTGCCATTGGTACACTTTGCTCCAAGGAGGGACTGACCCCTTAACCCCGTCACTGCCATTAGTACACTTTGCACCTAGGAGGGACTGACCCCTTAACCCTGTCACTGCCATTGGTACACTTAGCTCCAAGGAGGGACTGACCCCTTAACCCTGTCACTGCTATTGGTACACTTTGCTCCTAGGAGAGACTGACCCCTTAACCCTGTCACTGCCATTGGTACACTTTGCTCCTAGGAGGGACTGACCCCTTAATCATGTCACTGCCATTGGTACACTTTGCTCCTAGGAGGGACTGACCCCTTAATCATGTCACTGCCATTAGTACACTTTGCTCCTAGGAGGGACTGATTTCTTAATCATGTCACTGCCATTGGTACCCTTTGCTCCTAGGAGGGACTGACCCCTTAACCCTGTCACTGCCATTGGTACACTTTGCTCCTAGGAGGGACTGACCCCTTAATCATGTCACTGCCATTAGTACACTTTGTTCCTTGGAAGAACTGACCCCTTGACCCTGTCACTGCCATTAGTGCACTTTGCTCCTAGGAGAGACTGACAGTTTATGAGGTGAGGACATTTTTCTGCCCCTGGATCTAATATCCTTACCATCCCAAGCTTCCTGTAAGGTTTCCAGATGTAACTCCAGCTGTTTGCAATTCCCCATCAGCCCCACACAGAACATCAGTAGCATCAGCAGAGTGCAGCCTAGGGGAGGCCCTGCAGTCTCCCACACGCCTCGCAGCATCGCTGCAGAGGGGACTTCAGACTGGCAAACCTCGCAGTCTTCTGCTATCCGGCAAGGCAAGACCCTTCTCCTATGTACAGAGGTGTCCGGGGGTAACCCCTACACTGCCAGAGAGGCCTGCAACACATTAAAAGGCAGCGAAGGCGTTAAAATCATGCAATTATATATGTATATATATATATATATATATATATATATATATATATAAAATGTTCTATATGTTATATTGTTATTGTCTTACATACCTCTGTTGTACTGCGCTGCGGTATATGTTGGCCTCTTAGAAATAGATGTTACTCGCCTGCCCCACCTATACTCAGGGACATAAATGGGGTAGTGAGGTTTTCCCCTTAATAGCGTCTCCATGGACACCTGTGGGTGGAATAAAACAGACATGATCTAAAAAAAATAAAATAAAACACATATATATATTTGTGTATATATATATATATTTATATATCTATGTATATACAGTATACATTGGGCTATGTCACTGACGCCACGACGTTCGCCTTGCCGGGGCGGCTTCTCAAGCTGCAGGCTCGTCTACAGCTGATAGACCGTCCAGATTTTAGACACATCCCGGTTTTGGATCGCGTGGGGCCTATCAGCTTTTTGGACACATCGGATCAACCCCCATACCAACAGGAGGGGCTTACCAGTCCTACAACTTGCCGAAACAACCCGTCTTCATCTGCTGGAACCGGCTGGTGACTATTGTCTACCTGAAAGCTTTTAAATCTCCTACACTTGTGAGTGATACTTTTACTCCCCTTTAAAAAAAAATTGTTTAATTGATTACCCCATGGAACGCGCGCTCTCTTTTTTCTATGTACATATATATTGGCTATGCATCTTAATCCAGGCTGTGCTGAAAAGCTGTACAATGCAGCAAGCATACGCTTATAGGGGTCCATATCAAAATGGATTTCAAGCAAAAGGTGGCACTGTGTGCTCAGTTGCATGTCATTTCCCAGAATCCATTGCTGCAGTGGAAGCGCTGTATGCTGGGGATAATGGTGAAAGGCGGGGTTACAGACATGTCTAAGACATTCAAATGAGCACACAGTAATATTTATATTTGAGATTATATTATATTATATTTATATTATATTATATATTATATTATTATATTATATTATATATATCTATATTTCTCAAACCGTTGTATGTATGTTTGCCTGTCTGTACTGTGTCTCCCTGTGTCTAGGGGCAATCGCATTGAACCTTTGGCCCGTCACTCCTCCTCAGGCCAATGAGATGGCTCCCTTGGGCCGCCCGCCCCCGCACACCTCTCATTGGCCTGAGGCGGAGTGACGGGCCAAAGATCCAACACACACACACACACACACCACCTCCGCCCAGGTAAGTAACTAAACCGCCGCCTCCCCTCCCAGCGCACACCCCTGCCGCCGCCTCAAACCCCTGTGCCTCCCGCTGCCTCAAACCCCTGTGCCTCCCGCTGCCTCAAACCACTGTGCCTCCCGCTGCCTCAAACCCCTGTGCCTCCCGCTGCCTCAAACCCCTGTGCCTCCCGCTGCCTTAAACCCCTGTGCCTCCCGCTGCCTCAAACCCCTGTGTCTCCCGCTGCCTCAAACCCCTGTGCCTCCCACTGCCTCCAACCCCTGTGCCTCCCGCTGCCTCCAACCCGTGCCTCCCCTCCCAGCACTAAACCCCTGTGCCTCCCGCTGCCTCCAACCCCTGTGCCTCCCGCTGACTCCCCTCCCAGCGCTAAACCCCTGTGCCTCCCGCTGCCTCCAACCCCTGTGCCTCCCCTCCCAGCGCTAAACCCCTGTGCCTCCCGCTGCCTCCAACCCCTGTGCCTCCCCTCCCAGCGCAAAACCCCTGTGCCTCCCGCTGCCTCCAACCCCTGTGCCTCCCCTCCCAGCGCAAAACCCGTGCCTCCCGCTGCCTCCAACCCCTGTGCCTCCCCTCCCAGCGCAAAACCCCTGTGCCTCCCCTCCCAGCGCAAAACCTCTGTGCCTCCCGCTGCCTCCAACCCCTGCGCCTCTGCCCCTCCTTCCCGCATTGCCTCCAAGCTCACACCCCGGCCGCTAAAGTCAGCGGGGTGTGAAATGGACTTAATGGAATCAAGAATGAAATAGACTACTGTACATCCTAACTCAGGGGTGCGCAAAGTTTTTGGCGTGCGCCCCCCTGCTTGGGAGCCCCAGCATTCGCACCCCCCCCCCCCCCCATCCCGCTTAGAACCCGGCGTCATCCGATATCCCTGGGATGAGCAATGCCTCCGTCTGGCTTTGATAGAATCAGATGGGTTTTCCTTCGATGGCGGAACAAACACACGGGAGGTACGACAATAAGCTCTAAGTTTAGGACCGATTGAGGAGATTCGCGCCCTATCCCGGTCGTCAGATTCGGTGCGGTGGTGGCTCGGATAGATCGGAGCCTGTAGACGCGAGCCAAGTCTTGTGGAGCACACAGAGGAGACTACCTTCTTTCCTTATCCTCTCCATACCCTTCCCCTCCCCCCCCCTTACCATACCCTCTCACGTCTACCCCTTCCCATGTTCGTATAGATGTTGTATGTCATAAAGTCGACCACATGGTACCAATGTGATATTGGATTGTATTATCTTTGAAAAACCCAATAAAAGAAAGTTACAAAAAAAAAAAGAACCCGGCGTCATCACATGACCACGCAGCGTCATTTGCCGCGCGTTGTCATAGCGACGCGTCACGTCACATGACCTAACGGTGCCATTTGACACCGCGTTGCCGAAGACCCGGCTGGCAGCAGGTAAGGGACGTTACAGAGGCCTCATGCCTCCCCCAGCATTTAATTTAAATGCCTTGGGGGAAGGGCGCGGGGCCTCTGTAACTGCCGTGCCCCACCAAGCAAATCTTGCGCCCCCCAGTTTGCGCACAGCTGTCCTAACTAAGAAGAAACACGTGATTGCCGACTGCACAGTCTCGACCGTTCTGATACAAGGCGGGATCCCTGATTGGTTCGCTGCTGGTTCTACCTGAATGCGAAGTTGAAAAGAAGAAAACTGATTAAAACGACAAACAATTAACATCAATAACCTCAGTAATGACCGTAGAGAATTTCAACAAGAACGGAAAAATCGCTTCAGCTTGCATCAAAATGCATGGGGACACTTTAACAACGACCGTGAAGAACTTATAAAGATTGTAGTTGAAAGCGCAGAAAACACTGGAGGAATCGCTAACAAAAAACAGGAACAGAAAATATCTGATGAGACAAAACAATTAATAAGGAGACAAGCAATGAAGCAATCCCAGGATGTTAGAGTAAGAACTGAACTTGCAGAGCTGAACTGAATCCGCAAACGTGTAACTGAAGATGTAAGAAAATGTAACTGTGATATGGGGAAGAAAAGCTTAAAGAAGACAAAGCAATGACTTATGACTGGAAAGAAGCAAATCATTGCACTCAACCAAGAGGAAGGATCAACCATAAAAGACCATGCACTTGACATAAAGTGAGGTCTTCTACATGGGCATAATCCAGCAGAGGACAAGCCAGAAGAGGCCACCTATGATGTACCATGCGTCCTTCCAGAAGTGGCAAAAGCAATAAAATCCATGAAGACTGGGAAGGCTCCCGGGGAAGATGGAATTACAACTGAAATCTTAAAAGAAGCTGGGGAAGTAGAAAGAATCCTTAAACTCTTTACATGCGGCTTAAAGAACAGGACAATTCCAGAGCAATGGACTAATGCCATAGTAATCCTCATGCACAAGAAAGGAGACAAAGAAGACCTCAAGAACTACAGATCAATCAGGCTACTTCCAATCACTTACAGGATTTGTACAAAGATACTAACTAAACTCTGGACTTTGCCCAACCTAGAGAACAAGCGGGATTTTGTAGCGGATACAACACAATGGACCACATCCAAGCAGTACAAGAAGTGATTTCCCGAAGAATTATTTATTTATAAAATATTTTACCAGGAAGTAATACATTGAGAGTTACCTCTCGTTTTCAAGTATGTCCTGGGCACAGAGTTAAGACAAATAATACATGGTTACAAATACAGTTACATAAATGAGCAGGGTATACATTATATACAAGACATTGCATGCAGTTAGAGATAATATATATTATAGGCGTATGAAAAAAGTTACAGACCAGATTAAAGTGTGAGACAGCTTTAGTTTTGAAAGAACTTAAACTGGTGGTGGATGTGAGAGTCTCTGGTAGGTTGTTCCAGTTTTGGGGTGCACGGTAAGGCCACACACAGTTCCTAGCTTATAACCCTATGGGGGACAGTATAAGGGGAACAACATTACAGGGCAACACAGTAAGGTACAATATTAGACCCAAGAGCTGACACTCTCAGCCCTTGCCATACGGTTTCAGGGGCAGCCAGCCGGGCTCCACCTTTATTAATGAAGGCCGGCTAAGCCCTACCGTCACATCTCCGCCCTCAAGACCAAGGCTCTGGGGCAGTCACCCCAGCAGATGGCTCCCCAGAGCTGACAGAAGTTGAGGTTCTTGGGGTGAGACAAAGTCTTTCTGTAAATTGTGAAGGCGCCAGGACAGTCACCATCATCAGGTGGCTTGCTGAGCCTGAAAAAAAAATTGAGGTTGCAGGGAAGAAATCGGGTCTCTCTGGCTGGTAAAGTCCTCCAGCATGTATTGAAGTATTGAATATGATCTTCCACTCAGGTTAGGATTCGTAGACTTCGCAAAGAGCATTTGATTCTGTCTACAGCTCAGCGATCCGATATATAAAATATAAATATATATATAGCATTAAGACAATGTTCAAGAAGCGTACATTGATATTATAAGGAACAGTTACGAGAATGCCATTAGATAACATGAAAATACACGTAAGAGAAGGATCAGCAAGGGAGTGCGGCAGGGAGACACAATGTCACCAGGATCAGCAAGGGAGTGCGACAGGGAGACACCATGTCACCAGGATCAGCAAGGGAGTGCGGCAGGGAGACACAATGTCACCAGGATCAGCAAGGGAGTGCGACAGGGAGACACCATGTCACCAGGATCAGCAAGGGAGTGCGGCAGGGAGACACCGTGTCACCAGGATCAGCAAGGGAGTGCGGCAGGGAGACACAATGTCACCAGGATCAGCAAGGGAGTGCGGCAGGGAGACACAATGTCACCAGGATCAGCAAGGGAGTGCGGCAGGGAGACACAATGTCACCAGGATCAGCAAGGGAGTGCGGCAGGAAGACACAATGTCACCAGGATCAGCAAGGGAGTGCGGCAGGGAGACACAATGTCACCAAGATCAGCAAGGGAGTGCGGCAGGGAGACACAATGTCACCAAGATCAGCAAGGGAGTGCGGCAGGGAGACACAATGTCACCAGGATCAGCAAGGGAGTGCGGCAGGGAGACACAATGTCACCAGGATCAGCAAGGGAGTGCGACAGGGAGACACCATGTCACCAGGATCAGCAAGGGAGTGCGGCAGGGAGACACAATGTCACCAGGATCAGCAAGGGAGTGCGGCAGGGAGACACAATGTCACCAGGATCAGCAAGGGAGTGCGGCAGGGAGACACAATGTCACCAGGATCAGCAAGGGAGTGCAGCAGGGAGACACAATGTCACCAGGATCAGCAAGGGAGTGCGGCAGGTAGACACAATGTCACCAGGATCAGCAAGGGAGTGCGGCAGGGAGACACAATGTCACCAGGATCAGCAAGGGAGTGCGGCAGGGAGACACCATGTCACCAGGATCAGCAAGGGAGTGCGGCAGGGAGACACCATGTCACCAAAGCTTTTCACTGAAACACTTGAAAAATTGTTCAAAACATTAGATTGGGAAGAAAGAGGAATCAAAATCAACTGTGAATATTTGTCACCTACGATTTGCAAATGACATTCTTATTTTTGCCACAAGTCCAAAATACCTACAGCAACAAATCTCTCGAACCCACCAAAGCAAGTAGCAATGTGGGCCTCCGTATGAATCTCACCAAGACCAAAGTAATGTTCAACAAATGTGTCAGGTCTGCAAAGATTCAAATAAATGGAACAGACCTAGAAGAAGTCAGACTATATTGTCGTTGCAGAGGTAAAACTCATTAAAAGCATGTTTGGCAAAAACTCATTAAATGCCCTTCCAGACTTGGAATTTCTTGCTATTTCTATTGAAAAACTCATTAAAGACGCCTAATATTCAGAACCTGTCATATCAAAATACCTTCCTTTTCCTTGTCTCTCTTGTCTATATCATCCTGGATGGCCCTCCGCCACCTTAAACTCAACATGGCAAAAACAGAGCTCCTTATACTTCCTCCCAAACCTGGCCCTACTACCTCCTTCCACATTACTGTTGGAAGTACGATCATTCACCAGAAGCCCAAGCACGCTGCTTAGGGGTCACACTTGACTCCTCTCTCACATTCAAAACGTTTCTAAAACATGTCACTTTTTCCTCCGTAATATCACAAAGATACGGTCCTCTGTTGCTCGACTGCTAAAACTCTGACTCAGCCCTAATTCTCTCCCGTCTTGATTACTGTAAACTCCTGCTGTCCGGCATTCCTGCCTCTCACCTGTCTCCCTTACAATCGCTCTGCTCTTTCCTTAATCTGTCTCTGCGTCTCCCCTCCTGAAATCCCTCTCCTGGCTTCCGATCAAATCCCGCATCTCACACTCAATTCTCCTCACTTTTAAAGCTTTACATTCTTCTGCCCCTCCTTACATCTCAGCCCTAATTTCTCGCTGTGCACCATCCAGACTCATGCGTTCTTCTCAAGGATGTCTTCTTTCTACCCCCTTTGTATCTAAAGCCCTCTCCCGCCTTCAACCTTTTTCGCTGACTGCCCCGCACCTCTGGAATGCCCTTCCCCTCAGTACCCGACTAGCACCCTCTCTATCCACCTTTAAGACCCACCTTAAGACACACTTGCTTAAAGAAGCATATGAGTAGCACAGTGGCTAATACTAGACACATGATACATAAAGCTTGGCCCCCTGGAGATGCACTTACCAGAACTCCCTCCTACTGTCACTGTACGTTCTCCCTATCTACCAATAAGATTGTAAGCTCCTCGGAGCAGGGACTACTCTTCCTTAATGTTACTTTTATGTCTGAAGCACTTATTCCCATGACCTGTTATTTATATTATCTGTTATTTATTTGATTACCCCGTGTTATTACTACTGTGAAGCGCTATGTACATTAATGGCGCTATATAAATAAAGACATACAATACAAATACAGAATTTTTCCTGAGCGAAAAGAACAGTTCATCGCCTTTTCCTCAGTACTCAAATAATGTAGTTAATAACTTTTACCTCTACAACAACGATATCTACCTTGGCTGGCAAATAACAAGGGATGGGAACCTTTTGAAGGAAATCAATAGAAGAATGCAGACAATATTTCAAGGCAATCTTCCTCTGTATGTTGATCAGGCCTCAAATAATAAACAGAATCACTATGATAGAAGTAGGGATCAAAATCAAAATCAGAAACCTCCATCTTCCACCAATAAATCCGGCCCAAGAAGAGAAGAGAAAAACTCTAAAGAATTGCACACAAATAACCCAGTTAATGAGTCCCCGTCAGGTTCCCGTTTTTTAGAATTACTCAGGAGCAGATTCTCCCCAACTATAGAGAAAAAGAAAGAGAGGAGACAGGAGTATCCAAACAGCCCTGTAGTAAAGTAAAGACAAAAAGATCATTACCAGACGAGGAACGAGAACAGGATCCAGGGTCAAAAGAAGGGATTCAAGCGTAGATCTAGGATCCCCCTAGATAGGGGCATTTTTAATTTGTCTACAGTGATTCTTACCGAAGATCAAAAAACTGTATTAAGTAAAGGTCTTAATTTCTGAAGGTCGAGTGGCCCTAGTGGCTTTCAATTATACACAGACCTTCATAAGTTTGTGAGAAATATGACCCTTAAACGACATTTTATAAAAAAATGAAAGTGAAGCTCCGCAAGTAACGAACGATAAGGGATGCATAGTAGAAACTGCTGACCTGAATACGGACAGCTTGGTATGTAGACACACTCCCTTTAAAATAAGGTCCAAATTCTACCCTGCCCAACCCAAAGGGCGTCATATTGACACGTTCTTTAATATGGTGCACAATGATTTTTCTAGACTGGTGAAAACTTTTAAACCGGGAGATATGAGGCATAATATGAGCATTCAAGAAAGCTTAGCTCTTAAATGTCTGAAAACTAATGAGAATCTTATTATCAGACAGGCGGATAAAGGGGGCGGTGTTGTCCTCCAGAATCGTAAGGATTACGAACAGGAGGCCCACCGTCTCCTTTATGATACCTCCTTTTACAGGCTACTCACTAAGGATCCAACTGGTGAATTCACTGGCCTTTTAAAGGAACTATTAAATGAAGCTCTGACTGATACTGTCATTACGCAAGCCGAGTTTGACTTCCTGTTTACTGCCTCTCCCAAAATACCAAAATACCAATATTTTATCATTTGCCCAAAGTCCATAAGTCCATCTCTAACCCACCTGGCCGCCCTATAATTTCGGAAATTGATTCCCTTACAGCGAATCTTTCGCAATACGTTGATTTTTTCTTACAGGTTTATGTAAGCTTTTTGCCATCGTATCTAAAAGACACATCCTTTGTCCTACATACGTTTCAGGACTTTGAGTGGAAGAGTACCTACAAATGGATCACCTGTGATGTGCAGGCGCTCTACACTCATATTCAGCATGACAAAGGACTCCAGGCAGTACATTTTTTCCTGGAGGCAGATACGACCCTACATCACCTTAACACCGAGTTCATTTTGAAATCCATAGATTTCATACTTACTCACAATTATTTCATGTTCCTCGCAGAGTTTTTCTTACAGGTTTGCGGAACTGCCATGGGCACAAGATTTACTCCAAGTTTCGCAAAGCTGTATATGGGTCAGTGGGAGATGCAGAGCATTTGTAATAACAACCCCTTCAGACAACATATTATCATCTGGCGTCGCTATATCGACGATATCCTCTGGGAGGGGGATGATTCCTCCATTTGCTCTTTCCTCACCTACCTGAATACCAATGATAAAAACTTGATTTTCACACATGTTTCCGATTCTATCAGTATTAACTTTTTAGATCTGCAACTGACAGCATTAGACAATGGGAATGTATCCACAAAGGTGTTCTTCAAAGAAATTGATGCCAACAATTTGCTAATGGCAAATAGTAACCATAAAAAATCGTGGATTACTAATATTCCCAGAGGTCAATTCATTAGAATTAAACAAAACTGTAGTGGGGAACATGATTTCGAGGAGCAGTCCAAATTGTTGTTTAATAAGTTTCTTGAAAGAGGTTACTCGAGTGCTAGCTTATCTAAAGATCTTGATGTAGTACGCGGTATGGACAGACAAACTATGCTAGTCCCCAAAATTAAGGAACAAATAAGTAACCAGACTAGTTTGGTAGAGGTACCTTTTATTACTACCTTTAACTCTATGAATAAAAAAATTGAAAAAATCATTCAGAGGCATTGGGCAATTTTATGTAATGATCCAGTTCTAGGTGACTGTATCTCGGATGTCCCCAAGTTCATATACAGGAGGGCAAAAAATCTGAAAAATGCATTGGCCCCCAGTGATGTGGGTAAAGTTCGTGTTAAAAGTGCCCCAACCACTTGGATTGGTGATAAACCAATTGGTAACTTCCAGTGTGGGAAGGGCTCCATATGTAAACATCTACACCGAGAGGAAAACCCTTAAATCGTTCGCTACCGGTGAGAGCTTCGCTGTCGATTCCTTTATCAACTGCAATTCATCCCATGTGGTTTATTTGATTAACTGTGAGTACGGGCTTCAATATATAGGCCGCACCAAAAGATGCTTAAAGATTCGAATACAGGAACATATTAGGAATATCAAAATTGGTTATGAAAAACACAGTCTTTCTAGCCACTATGCACTGTGTCATAACAAAGACCCTTCAAAACTAATGTTTAAGGGCACTAAAGTGGTTTCTAAAGAAAGAAGGGGAGGCGATAGAATTAAAAGCCTCTCTTATCAAGAAACCTTTTGGATTTACCAAATGAGTACTTTGACCCCTAAGGGGTTAAACGAAGACATAGACATTTGGTCCTTGAAGTAGTCTTTAAGCAATCATATATATATATGCATATGTCCGTCTTCATCTCCACACCTGTATAGCTCTAATTGTGGCTTCTCTTTTTCAGAAATCTGATGTCTAAATAATATACATTTGCATTGTCTTCATTGTATTATGTAGTTTATATATGTTCTGTTCTTTTAAATTGACACTGTGTGTGTATGACCTTTATAAGCAATTAGATGCACCTCCACTGATTGGTGCAGCAATTTGACACCTTATCTTGGATTGGGGGTTGTTTGATATATAAGTATGTACTCTCCCCCAGTTGCATGTATTCCCTGAAGAAGTAACTGTGTGTTACGAAACGCGTTGGAATGTGTCATTGCTCCCGTGTACTGCAGTTGAGGAGGAACCGTGACATCATCGGCAGGCGCCGCACGAGGTGTAGCGGCGTGCTGTCGGCATCTGGCACTGGTGGCTCTGACGGAGGCTGCTACACGCGGCTGTAGGACTTATTTGCAGGACTTTATACTGTGGACTTACCATTCTTACACCCTGAGACGGAGTGAGTGCTATCTACAGACACTAAGGACCTTCCTGTCCGGACAGATGACTGCTGGTCCCGATTCCTCCTCTACATCGGGTGAAGAGTGACGTGCCCAGCTGTCCCTCTGTGTGGTAACCCCACTGATCCATTGCTTGATTGTTTTTATTTTGATGTACGCAGAACTTATTATCCTTTAGTAAAATTCACTTTTATACTGTTCTTCACTATGTGTGTTGTGCGCCTTGTTCTCTTGTTTTTCCTCCAATCTTCCTCTGTGCCTCAAGAAGAAACTTTCCGACCCGTGTATCCTGCCCGTGCTCACGTAGGCGTGTGAAACTTGGACCCTAAATGCGAAGCTCATTCAGAATCTTCCGACGAGTCAAAGTATGGCGAGATGCATGCTGGGTATTACCCAGAAACAGGAATTAGAAGGAAAGGGTTTTTCATCACACGGATGAAGAAATTAAAATGGTGGTTGGGCCGGATATATATCGCCAGAAGAAAATGACCATCGATGGACAGAGATGGTACTCAACTGGATTCCAAGAGATTAAAAGATGACGACCAAAAGTGAGATGGGAGGATGAAGTCAGAAGATTTGTTGGCGCGACAGCGAGAAGCTCCAACCGCAGTACCTGGAAGATCATTGGGGAGGCCTTCATCCAGCAGTGGCCGACAAGGGCTGAAGATGATGATGATAGCCTCTGTTGTACATAGGATCAATGGACTTTCTATTAACAGATTTATGCATATTTTTTAATTATATATTTTTTTATATCTGCCTTGCACACTTTAATAATTAAATTTAAATATATATATATATATATTTATATATCTCAACCGGAAATAGCCGTGTTAGTCCAGTTGCAATAGTGCAGAATAAATGCACTATATATATATATATATATATATATATATATATATATATAGATATTTATTCTGCACTATTGCAACTGGACTAACACGGCTATTTCCGGTTGAGATATATAAATATATATATATTTAAATTTAATTATTAAAGTGTGCAAGGCGGATATAAAAAAATATATAATTAAAAAATATGCATAAATCTGTTAATAGAAAGTCCATTGATAGATATATAGATATATATATCTATATCTATATATATCAAATGTCTTAGGCAGGTCTGCAACCCCGCCTTTCCCCATTATCACCCAGCACACAGCACTTCCACTGCAGCAAGGGATTCTGGGAAATGACATGCAAATGAGCACACAGTGCCACTTTTTGCTTCAAAACCCATTTTATACATGGTTCCCTATAGGCTTAAGCTTGCTGCATGGTCACAGCTTTGAGCACAGCCAGGGTTAAGATGCATAGCCAGCAAAAACAGGCAGACTATAGATAGATAGATAGATAGATAGATAGATAAATTGATAGATAGATATAGTGTGTGAGTGTATCAATATATATATACTTGTGCGTAACTGTTAAACGTGTGCTCTGTGCACTGAGAAACATTGCCCCATCAATACATATATCACAGGGCTCTGCAGAGCAATGCACCCCAGGTGTTGCCACACCTCAGCCCCTCACCCCTTTCCCAGCGGCCATTTTACGTTAACCCTACGGCTCCGGGCATCGTCATGCAACACGACCCCTAACTCCAACTCTGGAGCAGACCACTCGCACCTCCTCCGGGGGGGGGATCTCACTTACCCTCAGCCAGGTTTCCTCATCCAGTGCAGCGGTCTGCCCATGTCCGCTATTCTATGGATGTATCCGCCCCGGTCTACTCGATGGGAGGCGGGGCCCGGTTCTCGGCTCTAATTCCCCCCTCCATGTGTTAAGAGTGGTACGCTCCGGACAGTGGGTCCTGCGCATGCGTGAGTGCGCGCTCCCTTCACACGGACGTTGGAGCGAGTGAGGAGACACAAAATGGCTTCCACGGGTGAGTAACGGGCGCCGGGCCTTGGCGGCTCACGGTGTTCCGTACGTCGGGTAAACCGAGGCCTGTGTAGGATATAGTCTCCAAAGCCCGCGGCACTGCGGCCTATTCCGGGGTCTGAGCCAGCACACACCCCGCTCCCCCGGCACTGCGGCCTATACCGGGTACCTGAGCCTGCACATACCCCGCGCACTGCGGCCTATAGCGGGGCCTGAGCTTGCACATACCCCGCTCCCCCTCGGCTAGGCCCAACCTGCGGGCCGCCCCTCCTTCATCCAACTTGATGAGGCGGCCGGTTTAATGTAAATGCTGAGTATATCCGGGGGATATTTACAGCGCTTTGTAAACAGCGCTATATGAGAAACGCTATTATTATTGTGTATAGGGCTTGGTTTTGTGTCCCCTTCCCCCCTATGCGCATTTGCCCTTCCTAGCCCCCTCCCCCAATACTACAATACGTGTGTGCACGTACCGAGCATGTGTATAGATCTGTATTACTATTTTGTGGGATGTAATCGGACACGTGGGCTAAACGCGGTAAAAGTAGCGGGAAGGTAGAGGTATACCCGGCGAGACAGGATAAGAGGGGCTTGCTCAGCCCTAACCCTCCCAGTATTGTGCACTACAGTCCCAGTATTGTGCGCTTCAGTTCATGTACTCGTGCCGGATGTAGAAACTTCCAAGCAATTCCTATACACGCTCCCTTTAACCTGTACAGTCTATATACACACTAAAACCTTTGTTTAATGGCTGCAGCTGGTCGCACAGGGCCTAAAACATGTAGTCTACCTACCTGAATAGGTATGCTCGGGGCTTTTGTTTAAGTTGACGGGGGGGGTAGGGCGTAGCTTTTGTAGCTTTTGTAGCTTTTGTTCATAGACCACGTGGTAAATGTTCTATTATTGTGATCCCCACAAAAAAAATAATTATATAAACATTTACCAAAATTAACTTGGATTCGAAACTACTTTGCACACGTCCAAGAATAATTCACAATAAAATACACTAAAAAAAATTATAGGGGGAAAAAAAGCACTGTTTATTCCTAACCGGCAGCAGAATAATGATTTCCTCACAGACACTGATGTGTCAGCCTAAACTTGACCCTGGCCCTGATAATCTGGTAAAAATATTATTGCTGGTTAAACATGGATGGTGGAGGTTATAGAGCCAGCTTCCTTAAAGGCACAGTCCCACATTGACTTGCTTTTTATTTTATTTATTATTTATAGGTGGGAAGCACAGGGTCCCCGGAGCTGAACCACATTTATTTCAGCTCCCGGGACACCCTGATTCCCAAGATACTTACCGGGCAAGCTGCCGCCGGCACTTCATGGCGATTTTAAATCTCCCACTTATCGCTCATGGGTTCCTATTGGCCCGTAGGATATTTAAATCTCTATTTTGTGTCCCCTGCAGGGCACTGTATTGGCTACACCATCCCCGGGTATCTCAGAGCTGAAATGTACATGGTTCAGCCCTGGAGAACCCAGATATGTTAAGGGAAGAGCAGGGACCTCATTACCTATTTTATTATATCTTACGTTCTATAAATGTTATATTTTGTTCTTGTCTTAACCCCCAACTTTGTAATGCGCTGAGAAATATGTTGGCGACATAAGTAAGCTGTTAATTGGCAATGTTAACCATTTTTCTTCTTTCAATCTTTCTCTGATGAAATAAGACTCTGCCCATTGTGTATTAAGTGTGAAATCATCATTAGTCAAATAGCTGGACAGAAGTAGCGGATGTGCAACAGAATATAACGTAACGGTTACTTTAAAGCAACAATCCCGCTTGCTTTTGTTTTTATATTTTTACAGCATTCGAACTGGTGAGTCCTCCGGTGCTGAATCCTGCTATTTTTAGGTTTTGGTCCCCATGGTTCTTACTGGTATCATTGCTGGTGTGTTGCTCCCATTTTTGGAAATCCAAAATGATCGCCACATCTTGCGGCTCCATCGGGCCAATAGGATGCCGCAATGTCATCTGGGCGGGTTACATTGTGGCTTTCTATTGGACGGCTGTTTATCGTTCCAGGAAGTAACAGTGGCATTTAAACAAACCATTTTTTTCTGGGACCTGGGGGTTGTGGTGCTGAAAATAGTGCTGTTCAGCTCCACAGGACTTCCCTCCCCATTTAAATTCTTTAAAAATAACAAAATTGACAGCGTTGCTTTAACCCTGTGATTGCCTGAGGCTTGTGCCCACTGGCACTTCCGCATCACGTGACTGCTCTTCGCAGCATGCGATACTATTTCTGTTCTGGGTGTTGGGCCGGGTATGACGGGCAGGTTTGGAGGCCCCATCCCTTCTGTGAGGTATGCCTACAGCCCCTAATAAACGAGCAAGGGGCAATGACGTACAGTGGGGGGTGACCCTTTTATTGCCGTGCACCATGCCACTGAAGGGTGATGGTCTTTCTAAGGCCTTGAACATGGTCAAAAAGACCGTGCTGAGCCGCGGTGAGGGGAAACATTATCCCTATCAGCGCGGCTTTAGACGGCGCTTCCGCTGGCGTGCGGAGGCGTGTGGAAATGCAGGAGACAGGCAAGTTTAAATTTTGCCGCTCATGCAAGCGCAGGGCCAGTCACGTGACTGCCAGAAGCCAATGGCAGTCCGTGACGTCGGTGACGTGGCGCGCTAGCCCCGCCTCCCGAAAGCCTCCCACCCGGCACACAAGCGCGCTCGCTGACGCTCATGCAGGGACAAGAAAAATCTCCTGCTTGAACAGGAGAGCATGAGCGTCAGCACTGCCCAGCGCCGCTCCCTGCACCATGTCCCAGGCCTAAAGAAGCAGGTTACACTGTTAACCCTTTGTGTCAAAGCATGGGCCCTCCGGCTCTTGCAGTCTCTGATGCAACGGGAGAGGCGGGTCCTCCTGTAAAATGGCGATCTCCCCTACAAAAACAAGTAGATTAAGACGTAGTTACCACTTCATGCCAGACCCTATGACAGGTGTGTGCGCAAACTTTTCAGTCTGCGCCCCCCTCCTTACCTTGTGTCCGGCATTAAATGACGCTGCAGGGGTCACGTTGCCATGGCAACATGCTGTCATGTGACCCCACCACGTCATTTGATGACGGAGGTAAGGGAACTTAGAGCCCTTGCGCAGTCCTCCGGTATTTCATTTAAATGCTTTAGGGAAGAGCGTGAGGCCTCTAAGCGCCACACCCCTCCTAGAAAATCTTGCGCCCCACAGTTTGCGCACCCCTGCCCTATGATATACTAGGATCTGAACCTTTGAGTGTCTCTGCTAATTTATTACCTTTGTTGCTATTACTCAAGCAGTGTGACTTTGCAAATGGGTTACTGGGGTTGTATTGATTTTTCTTAATAGGACATCATCCCCATGTCTCCTAGTGCCATTTCAGTAGAAATATATAGACATGAATACAGATTAATGATTACACCTGCGTGTGCTATTATGAAACTGGGTCCTCTCCTTCCATTCTGAGTCCGTTTCCTGTGGACCCAACATCTTCACTGTCCACAGCACACTACTTTTTAAAGAGAGGGGGGTTCGTCTGTTGAATCCAGATCTGGTACACTGCTTTCTTCCAGAAGGATGAAGCTGCTCTGAGCCACCCTTTTGTAGAACAAATTCTTACCAGTCACCCATTTAGTAGCCCTGATGTGACCATAGCTTGAGGGTTTTTTGCCCCCCAGGTTAACACCATTGATGTGGTTCAAAGTGTAGTTTCTGCAGTCAGAAGTGAGTGAATAATTGAATACTAAAGCACAGGCTTGAGTCAAATAAACCATTAAAATGGTCAAATTATGGGGCTTATGGTTCTGCCTACACTTTTATATATATTTAGTATAGATGAGACGATTGGTCTCTCCTGTGCTGAACCGTGTTAATTTCAGTTCCGGGGACCCCCTGCTTGCCGGGATACTTGTCTCTTAAGGTGCCTCATTACCATCCTCTGCTGGGGAAACAAAATGGAGGTTTAACTCTTCTGCAGAACGCGGGCCAATAGAAAGCTGTGACGGCTTCCTGTTCACCTGTGTTCCGTAGGAGATTTCAAAACAAGGCGGCACTGACAGCACCAACTGAGGTAAGTGTTTCAGGAAGCAGGGGGCCACCTGAGCTTCAGAGACCCCTCACTGCTTTTCCTTGGAATGCTTCTTTACCAACTTAAAATAACAGTTCTGTAACCATCTGCAGGCACAGACTTTACATCCATGTACATTTGCTGTAATGATGCAGAGTGCCACAGGTTGTAAATCAAAGCTACTGTTTTTGACACCCGGAGGCTTGAATTGTCTGATTTCCTGGGATTGTACATAGCCAGAAAAGTGTGTTTATCTACATATACATTTCTTACATAGTCAAACATTTCTACGTTTATTTAAAGTGTGTATTTTATTGACATTTGAAAGTACATAAAATATGTACACTAGCTTACCTGATGTTAAACATCCCCTGTAGGTTAACTGCCTCAAAGTAGAATAATTATTTTATTTTTAATTCCATTGTTGGAGGAAATATATTCATCTCTCTTGTACATAACCTAGTATGCAAAAACTGAAATGAGGGATTGATTATTACAATTTCCAGATTTATGCAGCGATGGTAACCAGTGAAGGATGTTTTAATTTGCGCCTGGGAAGGACAGGTGGGACCTTTTTATAATTGGCAACGTGCCCCCCTATTTTTGAGAGCAACCAGGTTATAAAGACAAGTTATGGGGTTGATGAGAGGAAGCGTTCTTTGCCTTCTTGTCTTACAAACACTGGTGTTGGTAGTACTGTTTGGGGCTTTGTAGATCGTTCACAACATCCTGCATGAAACAGTACTATACAGCTCATCCCAGGACTCCTTTTAGTGCCCCAGTCAATCATATTACACGGCTCACAGACTTCTTCTTTGGTGATGCATTTGACATCCTTTTGCCCCTCAGAATTGACATTTTGTGTAGATGAAAGAATAAAAACTATTGGCTGTTGTCAGCAGGTTTTTAATCGGTCAGCTGCTGCACTGGCAGCCAAAAGTAAACCTGTGACCAGAGGGCGGACTGGCTTTAGTTAGAGAGATTGGTGGCACAGCGAATTCTAAGCGATGGACTGCGAGTGGGCGCATTGTGATGTCAGGATTTGTGCTGGAAGTCCTTTTTTTCCCCCCGATGTATAAAATCAGTTTCTGCTCGTTAGATCTGTGTCCGGCTTCCCATCCAGCGGAAGCACATCAATAATCTGCAAAGATTTTCATCATGTGTAAGAACATACCCAGCATTAAACTTCTGTACTTTACATGGAGGAAGTGATAGTTCTGTTACTTAGCCTATGCCAAAATAGTATTAAGTAACACCTCTACTCCCAAAGGCTCATTTTGAAAAGGATGGGGTTAAAAAAAAGTCTTTCTCAACACACTTGCATAGCACTGCTCATCATTGTTTCTATATAATTCCAAACTGTATTCTACAAATACTGGTCTTCAACAATGAAATCCTGGCTGTGGTCAAGTCACTCCTAATAGTGTCCCCCTCTGTTGCAGATTACAGCACCTACAGCCAAGCCGGAGCCCAGCAGACGTGAGTTGTGTAGTTTCATTCAATGTCGTTTGAATGGTTGTATCTGTACTAGCTGTCTTCTGGCACTGCCATTTTAAGCAGAATATAACACAACTCTTCATTCCTGGAGGGATCTGCAGTGAGATCTTCCCAGCCAGCAGCGCCATTACAGCGACAATCCCACTGTATTTCCATACTGATTAATTTCCGTAGTTAGAATTGGGGTTCTCCGGAGTTGAACTGCATTATTCTGGGCTCCGTGGACCCCTTATTACCGAAATACTTGCCAGTTTAGTTGTCTGTGTTACTTTCTGGAAATGTAAGCAATCGTCCTATAGGAAGACAGTCATCACGCCTGATGACATTGCAGCTTCCTATTGGCCCAAGGGACCTGCAAAATTTGGCACCCATTTTGCGTTCCCTAAAAGTTTAGAAAATGCTGGCAATGAAACCAGTAAGCCTATCTCTGGAACTGCTGTCTAGCTTCAGGGGTCTCAGTGGTTCCACTTGCAAGCAGGATTGCTGCTTTAACATTCTCATAATATATTCTATAATGTATTGTACAGTCTGTGTGTCTAGACTGCTACTTTCTGTTATCACCTTGTTCATGTAGCACTGAAGTGGTTAAATAAATTACTTTTGTCTTTGCTTATCAAACATCACCACCTTTCTATGTGCAACACATGCATATTGGCTGAGGGCTGTTAATGTGTCTGATTTGAGATGTTTCTGCACTATTGCTTCTGTTTTACACGTATTTCTTTTTTCCTTAATGCAGTTACGCTGCTTATACTGCCCAGCCAGCTCAGGGATACGCACAGGCTACCCAGGTAATGTGCAGAACTTGTATTTTTATCGTACCGGGCACAAAGCCCATGTAAAAGTTTTACTTGTATTGGAGGCGCCTCCTTGCAGTCGCCACTGAGGCACATTTCTCATTTGCCCGTCACCTTTTCATGAAGAGAGGGAAGCTGCATAAATGCCCAGATCTCATTGGGTCAAAATAAGGTGCAGGGATTGGTGCTTATCACTGAGGAATGAGTTGAACTTTGCTCTGGTATAGCAAAGTCCAGCATTTGAAACCCCGCACCAGGTCCCTTGTCTGAAATTATAGCTGAATTGGTGACATTTCTGTCATGCAGGAAAGAAATCAATGGCATCAAAACTCCTAACGCTGGTCATTTTCCTGATGCTTGGAGCCCCCGCATCTCTTCAGCTGTATAATGTTGAAGATTGAGGGCTTGACCACTATTTGCTGTAAAAGCCTAATATTCATACTTTCCTGTCTCTTCCCCCCTATTTGCAGGCAACCTATGGGCAGCAGAGTTATGCAGCCTACGCACAACCCACTGCTGATGCCAGCTACACCCAGGCACAGACAACTGCTACTTATGGGCAGGCTGCGTACGCTGCAACCTATGGACAGCCGCCAACTGGTAAGAGCTTCATTTGGATAAAATACAAGATAAGGGGGTGTTGGAATGTTTCACATTAACTGTGGCCACGTGTAGCTTTGGGAGTTCCTTGCATGTATCGGTGTATCAATGTATCGATTAGTCTCCTTTGTCCTTCCCTTAGCTAGGATACATTTGACCTAATTTATAAATTTGAAAGGAAGTCGCCCCATTCGCTGCTGGATGAGATAGCAGACACTGTCTTGCTTTGCCGTGCGTTTCTGGTCCCTGTGGCAGTTGTCGGTGCCAATGTCATATTAGGCTGCGCTTATAGTAGCGGCGATGGCGCGCAGCGGCACAACAAATACATAACGTCTGTCGTGGGTGGCCATAGTGTGCGCGACAGTGCTGCGCAGCAAGAGAGCTACCAAAATCGCTGTAGTCAAGGGATTCTGTGATTTACAGTGATGGCCGCACTACGTGACTTGCAGCAAGCCAATCGGAGCTTCTGCATTCACCCTTGCTGAAGTCCTGCATTCACCCTTGCTGAAGTCCTGCATTCACCCTTGCTGAAGTCAACGCCCCTTGCCACCAGCAAAATCACACTACTAGAGTGCAACTTTTGCTACTATAAGCGCAGCCTTAATTTGGAGGTTGTCTTTCTATATACACATGACCTCTCATTCTCTCGCTTCCTCTGACTTCCCCACTTTCTGCTTTCTGCTTTGTGCTTTCAGTAGAAGGGACCAGCACAGGTTTGCCTCTGCCTCACTGTTGCATGGATAAATGTTGGATTCAACCTGTCGTGTCTACCGTAACTCCTTTTAAAACACTACCTGTGTTTAACGCAGCAGTGCTGGCTGCATTTACCTTTCTGATAATTTTTTTATTTATTATTTTTTAAATGACCTATTTTTGCAAGCTAGAATTGTTTATTTTTAATTTTTTGCATCCTAAACACGTTTCTTTCTGAAATCCTTCAAATCGTATCTGTTTATGCGAAAGGTTAATGTTGCATTTTGGGCATTCTTGTAAATGGGCCCTGCAGTTATTTGTTTTAGAACTCCCAGATGCCGCATATTAACCCTTTCTCTGCCCGGGGACCTGCCGTGCACTGAGCAGGAATGTTTCACCGATCCCCTCCGACAACAAAAGTATTCTGACCCTACTTTCATGCAGGAGTAGTGCTTGCTGACTTTGGCTGTGTTAGACTTTTAGGGCCAAGACAACGCTATTACATATTCCGGTTCAGAAAACCGGTGTTAATGTGGTAGCTTCTCTATCGCACCTTTTAAAATTCCTGGTTGCCCGCCCCAAATTGCAGCCTTGTTCCGTAAGCTGTCTTCGTAATTTCCCACGGGCAAGAATGTATGTCCATAGTGCTAACTTGTAAATGTTTGTTTGGTGCTGAACCAGGTTCATCAGTGAATACATTTCCTCTGGAATTTTTTTCCCCTTCAATTGCACCTTTTTGCTATTAGTTGCACCAAAGACATATTGATGCATGATGCTCTATAAAAGGATTAATGTTGTACATAAATAGCAGGACCCCAGGTACACGCTCGCTGAGTTGTGCTACTTACATTTGTGGTGTTTTTGTTGTTGCTAGTACTGAGACTTTAATGACACAGGCTCATGCAGTGCATCTCTGGTACATCAGCAAATCGTATGTTACAGCCAGGCTGATCGCTTCAGTGTCTCCCTCTAAGGGCCAAACTGCATGTCATAACTTGTGTTGCTGATCTACCTATGCATGTCCCATGTGTCTTTCTAATCCCATTGTAAAGCCCTCTACACACAGCTGTTAACTTGATAGCGCGTACTGATTCCTATGGAGCTGAAAACTTGTGCATATTTCAGTTACTGTGTTTGTTTTCTGGAGCATTTTTGATTGTACTCCAAGTGGTAAATTAAAACACAGGGACCCATTTGCAGAGACCAATTCATTTTCCCCACTTGGATCTTAGCTGGTATTACATTATGTATGCACTTATGTGGATGTCCTGTCTCTGATGGTTCTCCATGTAACCTTTTGTCTGTACCTGCCATAAAACATACCAGTAACTACTGGCATGTGACCAGCGTTGGTGTAGTAAATCGGCGAGCATATCTTGGATATGACTTCACAGAGCAAGGATACTTGTTAGTGATCAGGATACATTGCCAAATAGGCTGTGTGCCTGAGGGTTTCACAGATCTCATTATGTCCATTCCATGACTGTGTGTGGGGGCGGGAGAATATGGGGGTGTTTGCTGAGAAAAAGGAGATGGCAACGAAGCTCTCTCCCTCGTTGCAGGTTACACTACCCCAGCTGCACCTCAGGCATATAGCCAGCCCATCCAAGGCTATGGCACAACCGGCTATGACACCACTACAGCAGCCGCCACCACCACCCAGGCTGCTTACGCGGCACCCACGGCTTATGGCGCCCAACCTACGTATGCTGCTTATGGACAGCAGCCTGCCACCACTGCCCCTGCAAGGTAAGATGGTCATTTTTTGGTCAAGGGCCAGTTCGGTGTGTGAAATGCTTTTAATAGGATCTCGCCAGGTATGATCTAGATCCCATCATTGAGTCCACATTTGGGAGTGTGCTAAGATAACAATAGAGAGCACACGGCCTGGGTTTAGAGACATTTGGCAAACCTTGTTGATTCTCAGTGGAAGCTTGCAGTTAATACCGTGGCATTACTACTTTGTTTTTTACAGCGCCCAAATATTTAATAATATACCTAATAGCAAATAAAAATACCACATATGGGCGTATGCACAACGTTAGAAGGCGGCCATTTCGTTAGGTACACAATCGGGATTTAGAACAGGTTTAGGTAGGAATGCAGAAACATACATTGTCACTTTATATTTAAAAATAAGGAGAATGGGGGGAGGGCATGTAGTATTAATGGTTGAATTAAATAGTACATGATTACAGATTTCTTGTGTGAGGGAGCCAGCTTCCCATGCAGGAGGTTTTATTAAAAATAAGCTTTTTTTTTTTTTTTTTTTTTTTTAAAGACCTCAAGATGGAAGCAAGCCTGCGGACACAAGTCAGCCCCCGCCAAGCACCGCCAGCTACGCGCAGCCCAGCATGGGTTACGGGCAGTACAGCTATCCTCAGGTTCCAGCCAGCTACCCAGTGCAGCAAGTGACCGCCCCACCATCTTACCCTCCCAGCAGGTAACTATCATTTCCCAACTACTGTGTTTCCAAGACAGGATCAGGGCACCTTCCCCTGTGAGCAGTGAATCGGTTAGGCCAGGGGTGCTCAACTCCAGTCCTCAAGCCCCACCCCCCCTTTCCCCAACATGCCAGGTTATCAGGATAACCCAGCTTCAGCCCACGTGGCTCAATCAGAGACTGAGCCTCTGATTGAGCCACCTGGGATATCCTGATAACCTGGCATGTTGGGGTGAGGGGGGGGGGGGTTGAGTACCCCCTTGGTTAAGCTGAAAGGAAATAAGGGTTTACATGGCGGAACAATTTACTATTGCTATTGCAAGACGTGTTTAATTAGGACTCCTAAGGAAGGAGGTAGAGCATTTCGGTCTTGTTTTTGTCGCAGCTGTGCAGTAATGTCCGTATCTCCCCCACTATCACCTGTTTATGTACTCATTGAACATACAGTTGCCTTGAAAGTCTGAAGTAAATACATGCTGCGGTCCCATCCCAGGCTATTAGTTTATCTTTGCTCACTATGCTATGAGTGATTCAGATTAGGATGGCTAACACCTGTCGCTAATATTGGTTTACACAATGGCACCGGTGGGCGGCATCTGAGCTGCCTTAACCTTTTGAGGTTTGAGGGGGCGTTCCAGGATTTATGAACTGCTGCCTGTAAACCCAGGGGTCTCTGGCAGCTGCTTTCCCAGTCCTGTGCCATATTGCCTTTCCGCATGAGTGGTTGCACTGAGCAGTCGGCCAGATGAGCGCTTGGTGGATAATGGATTAGATAGACGTCTCTGATGGGTATAACCTTTTGGCTGCAGGAGGGGGCGGCCTTAACTGCACAGTGTGCTACAGGCCCCTTTTGGGGAAAATGGTTCATGGCAATGTAAACGTGTATATGGAAAGCGGCTTGTGGCATTACAATAAGGCCCTGTCTGTGTTTAATTCTGTATTGCTCATTTTTATTCCAGCTATTCCAGCGCTCAGCCTTCCAGCTATGAGCAGAGCTCCTATTCCCAGCCCAGCTCCTATTCCCAGCCAAGCTCTTATGGGCAGCCCAGCTCCTACTCCCAGCCTAGTTCCTACTCCCAGCCTAGCTCTTACTCCCAACCCAGCTCCTACGGCCAGCAGAGCAGCTACAGCCAGCAGAGCAGCTACGGCCAACCAAGCTACCAACAGCAACAGCAGCAACAACCACCTCCCACTAGTTACCCACCGCCAGCCACATCCTATGGAAGCCAGCCCCCGAGCCAGTACAGCCAGCAGAGCAGCGGCTATGGCCAGCAGAGTAAGTCACTTGCCTTTTAGCTAAAGGTTTTTTAGGGGTCTTCTGAAGTACAGAGACTAGAGATACTAGTACTCGGGTCTACATTAAAATGATTGGCCCCTCGTGGTGTATGAATCTTGTTGCAATAGCAACACCTTACCACTCTGAATGAGACTGCTAGATTAGAGCTTCTAGTTTCCTTCAAATACTGGTTTTGTGCACTTATGCTGGGTACACATATAGCCTAAATACAGAGCAGGCGAGGTGGCTACCTGTGCTTAAGATGTGCATCTGCATCATGTACTGTATGTGGAAACTTGCACTACACAATATACCAGCAGCGTAGGTTTCCACCTCCCTTGCACAAAGGGGTCACTGTGTGGATGTAGGTTCATACTGTTTGCATTAACCACGTCTTTCCCATTTCTCAGGCAGCTACCGTCAGGACCACTCCAGCAGCAAGGGATCCTATGGCCAGGATTCCCACCAAAGCTTTTCCGGCTCTGGAGAGAGCCGCGGCCCGAGTGGCTCTGACTCCCGTGGCAGAGGGCGTAGCCTATTTGACAGAGGCGGCATGAGCCGCGGTGGGAGGGGAGGACGCGGAGGCATGGGGTAAGAGAAAATCTTTTATCTCAGAACTAACTGCCTTTTCACTTGTACAGCGGGAACAAATGGAGGTGGCTGAAGGATTCATGTTTAATGGTTGTGGCACCAGCAGAGCCCTTACCAAAGCCCCTAGAGGGTATTGTAGTCTGACACTTGGGTGGGTGCTGTTCTTGCCCTTCAGCTGCCTCCCTGGTCATATAGTGTTAACCTCTGCTTTAACAGTAGTAAGCATGGGACATGCACATAACCCTCTTCATGACTTCGGGCCCCATTTTCCTGCACTACGGTTCACTGAAGTTTCAAAATCAGGGGCGGGAGGTGCAGAGCAATACAGTATTTGTTTGGTCACTGAGATTGCATATTAACGCTTCTTTCCTTTTCAGAGCAGCGCTGTAAAGGGTTAATCGCCGAGGCTTTCAGGCCTGAGGCTCCAATGAGTTGTAATTGCAGCTGGTTTGGTTTGGGGAGTCTCTCTCCCCTCCACACCGCATCCCCCTCCCCCCCTTCCCTTATCCTGGCAATAATGGGAGCCCAAGAGGCTGTGTGTAAGTGTGCATGTTCCATCCAGCTCAGGTTAAGCTGTACAGAGTGCCGCAGAGTAATGTCTCTTGTGGAGAGTTCTCCCTTCAGCCCTGCTGCTGGCCTTATTCTGTATACACCAAAGCGGCTGTCCATTACATTTCCGGCCAAAAATCCCCATTTGAAAGGCCGCTTTGACGTATATAGAATTGCCTCCCAGGTACCTTAAATATAACAATCAGTCCTGCTGTCTCTGTGCAGCTTGCAGCCAACGGTGAAATCCTTATTTAGAGCCATTGAGGGCCAATATGCCACTTGTCCATTTTAAAGACTGTTTCCATGGTATAAACTTTTTTTATTTTTTATTTTCCCTACCTATTGTTTTTAGGACTAGATTTCACCTTGGCACCAGAGCTAGCTATTGACTTTATTTATTTTTTATATTGAACTCTGGAAAACCTGTGTATTTTTTTTTGTTTTTTCTGTGCAAAAATTGCCAACAACTGCAGCTTATAGCACAAAAGTAATTGCCCTTCATGCAATGCAGATGGTAAATACACAGCCCTGGTCATTTGGAAACGATCACCGGGGACTTCTGCCAGTAACATACTGCTTCATCCTTCTTGGTTGTGTGGTTTGCAGGAGATTATCCGCACAGTTTACTTTTAGCGCCACCTACTGGCGTAGAACAGGCAGCAACTCGGCGGGTTCCGTTCCAGGGGCCTGCCGTATAGTGAAAATCGTCGTAAAGCGGATCCGGCGATTTTCCGTGATTTTGCATGCACAGAACGGCGTTTTCGCCGTTCTGCGCATG
The DNA here is from genome assembly GCF_040206685.1 of Ascaphus truei. NCBI lineage: Eukaryota > Metazoa > Chordata > Amphibia > Anura > Ascaphidae > Ascaphus > Ascaphus truei. The sequence continues at coordinate 21,606,513 of NC_134495.1, forward strand.
CGCGGCCTATGTTATGCGCGCGCAGACATCTGTATGTGCGCTGGGCGCAACCGCCCGTTCTGCGCATGAGTGACTCTGAATCAAAGATGGCGATCCCCCTTCTCGGTGCCGCCGTATCAGCGGATCGCCAAAAAGCAGGGCGCCGAGAAGCGGGGCCCTGCTGTACCAGCAATTATTTACAATACAGTAGTTGTGGGCTCTGTGCAATAAGCATTGGTTAAAAGGTCCCATAGGTTTTTTTAAATTATTTTTTAGAGAGATATTGCCATTATCTCCTTTAGAGATGTTTCCTTTTTTTTTTTTTTTTTTTTATCTTTTTATTTTAGCCAAGTGTAATTAAGATAATCACATCCTTTCTGCAACTTGTTTGCAGTGCCCCTTTTACACACAGGTTTTCCTGGGTTCTGTTTCGGGTAAGTAATATGCAGTGTTTTTGATCTCTCTCACTCCCCTGATATGTATCAGTTTTATGTATTGTATGAATTGTCTGGATATATATATATAATATATTTTTGCTCTTATTGGTTGTACATAAATCCCTTTTTTTAACATGCTTTGTCGCATTTATATGCCACAGGTTACAAAGTGAGAGCGTTGTATACACTTCAGTACTAAAAAGTGCCCACTCAGCCGGCAGCATAATGAAAAGTGGGACTCGCTGCCTATATGGAGAGGAAAAATACATAATATCTCAGACCAAACCAAAATAAAATACAGATCCAAACTATGTATTGTAAATATAATGTCATTTTGATGGAATTGCCAACATGTATGGTGTCAGCAGGTGTAATCTTTATTATATTGTGTAAAAAATGTATATATTGTAAACCGTTTTTGTATATTAATGTTTTATGTGGTGTTAAGGTTTAAAGCTGCATGTGACAGCTTACATGTGTCTCTGACCAATATACCGGTGTTAAAGGTGCAATGCTTGTATGGCTGGGTATCTATGGCTAGTATATACCTCTTCAAAGTGTTCCCAAAACATGTTTCCGAACCCCCAACATAAGGCAGTTTATCAGAGCCGGGACTAAATGATCTAAGGTAAATTAATACCTTGACTGTCTGCTGAACCAGCAAAGCAACCGAGTGGTTAACGCTGTGCACGCAGCTGGGATGTTCCTGCAGGCCATGAACACTTGTTGTTGCATGGGTTTGGTTCCACTACTTTGGTATTCTGTTTGGCAGTGAAGGAGTGAAAACCTCACACCCCTTCATGTTCTCAAACTTTGGTGCTTAAAATCTGGCCTTTTCGGGACGCCTGGCTGTTAAATGCTGTCGGTTCCTTTAGTGATGGAAGTGTCCCAGCCTCACCCTCCCTCCATTGTGGCAGGGCCCAATTCCCACCTTTTTGATGGGATAGTATCCACTAGATGTGTTGGGATATATATATAGCAAAACCATGGGGGTAAAACAATGTCATGGAACTAGCTTTACATGCCGCTATGTATTTTGGGTTGGTAGTGGTACAGTTACCTAGCGGGTGATGTGGCGGCTTCATGCATCGTTTGCAGGGAGGGTGACCATTAGTTAATTGTTCGCAAAGCATTGCACGCTTAATACGGCTGCTAACGGGGATAACCCCCATAAGCAGAACACGCACGGTTTGTGCAGATGTGTATAACTGTAAAGGCGGAATTACAAACACAACACACCCGTGAAGATTAGTGCTACGCTGAGACAGAAAGACAGATGCTTTGTATGGAGATGTTAAGCCAGTGCCGGCTCTGTACCCCCGACCCCCCTTCGAGGCCCAGAATGCTTAATGGCTCTTTAGAGGGAAAAGGCCTTCATTTCTTCACCTTTATTCTCCCAGCAGCGGTGGAGAGCGAGCTGGCTTCAGTAAGCCTGGTGGTAAGTGTTTGAGTATTACAAATGGGTAGTGTAACAAAGCAAAAGAAAAACTGATGCCCCTGCCCCTTTTATATAACTTTAAGCTAAATTCATTTTTTTCTCTTCCCCCAACTCCCATCCCATGGTGTAAAATGCCCTGTGTACAGTTTGTGGGTCTGGCCGGCATTACGTAGGGGTACACGGTTATATGGTAACACAGCGGGGGAAAGAACAAACCAAAACGCTGAGTTGTGTGTAATCCGGGGGAAACACGTTAACGCACTGAAAATATAATAAAAAATTTTGCTATAAAAACGGGCACGCAAACGTGTATGGTTTCATGGTTGGCTAACAGTATAAAATATAATTGCCCCTCCCCTTTTATAAAAGGTTACGCGCCTTCACTGCTGCAGCACTGCTGTGCAGGGAGTAGCAGCGAATGTGTCGGTGGTCTCCCCAGTGGGGGGGGAATTCTCATGCCCCTGCAGCAGTAAAAGGTTTAAATGCAGCACAGGTCTGCCAGAATGGTTATCCCTTGCCCCGGACCCCGTCCCCCCCCACCACCACCCCTCATTTGTGCCCTCGAGCCCCATTCATATCACGGTGGTATTAAGTAGATTTGTTGTGAATGTTTGTGACGCACAGGCACGCGAGCTTTGATCTAACACCTCTTTGTGCTTTTCATCTGCCAGGACCCTTGGATGACGGCCCTGACCTTGACATAGGTAGGTACCTGTGACCTTGAGGGGCTTGGTTCCATGTCCTACCACGTGGCCTCGGCCTTCCAAACTGTTTTGGCCAGGTCTGGAGGTCCCTGTAAAAAATATAGGGTTGTATAGTAATAAATCTCTTTACGTCTTCTGTGACCACGCCCTTTTTTTCTCTTTTTAACCCCTTTGCTCTCAAAGGTGGTATATGGCCCCAGGGTCTCCAGAGGGAATAAGAGTTATGAGATGGCCCGGTTAGTGTATTATCCGAGCTTCTTAGAAGACCTGTTTTCGTACATTAGAAGTGTATGATTGCTCAGGATAACTATACTCTGCTGCATGTTAATCTTCTCATTGCCCCGGAGCACAAGTTGCTGCTTCAGACAATCCCAATCCTGTGGGGGTTTGAGCAGTATAAAGCTGTTATTGTACAGACCCCCGCTCTCCCAGGGAGAGTTCAGCAGCTGAACTGCATTAATGAACGCTTCTTGATCTCGCAGGCCCCCCCATGGAACCAGAAGAGGAGCCGGAAAACAACACTATCTACATGCAAGGGCTGAACGAAAACGTGACCGTGGAAGAGGTGGTCGAGTTCTTCAAACACTGCGGTGCAGTCAAGGTGAGTGAGGAAGTCAAAGGTAGAAGCAATCGTTTTCACCAGTGCCTGCAATGCATTGCCGTTTTCCCACGCAGAGAAAGCCCTAAGCGAATACCTCGTGCCAGTATAACATTATATCTAGCGCTTTGTAAACAGAGCAATGTCCCTGTTTCATAGAGCTTACAATTTGGGACGGGCTGAGAAATTGGCATTGGTGGCTGAGGCCACAAGTGTCAAGTACAGGCATACCCCGCTTTAAGGACACTCACTTTAAGTACACTCGCGAGTAAGTACATATCGCCCAATAGTGAAACAGCAGCTCACGCATGCGCCTGTCAGCATGTCCTGAACAGCAAAGTTGAACTCCCTACCTGCACTGAAGCTGTGCACAAGCGGGGAGACTATAGAGCCTGCTACAAATGCGTTATTTACATCAGATATGCACATATATGATGATTGCAGTAGAGTACATGCATCGATAAGTGGAAAAAGGAGTGTTTCACTTTAAGTACATTTTCGCTTTACATACATGCTCCGGTCCCATTGCGTACGTTAATGCGGGGTATGCCTGTAGTTCAGTTCACTTAAAGCATCAGTACTAACCCCTCCCACCCACACACACTTTTTGTATTTCCTTCTTAGTGTTGTATGTGAAGCCTGTGCCAATGTATAATTCTACATTCTTACCTAAGATGGCAACCGTTTGGTGCTCCTGTTATTAATCCAGTAAAAATCCTGATTCTGTGACTAACTGTCTGCCTTTTCAGTTTCAATCAATTCTTTAGTCAGTGTAACTGAGCAGCTACAATGTATCCTGATATTACGAAGGTAACATTGACTATTTCAGTTTGCAGCTCAAACTGCTGGGAACATTTGCAACTATGATCACAAACAGGAAAGTGTTACAAAGATCTGGCACTGCTGGGAGGTGGGCTAAAACCTGCTGTAGAAATCAAAGGATCCTCAGTATATTAAACCTCATAAAAAAAGGGAATTAAGTTGTATACAAAAAAGGTAACAAATACTACATAACTGATAAAAAAAAATCTCTCTCCTGCCACTGTGCTGGATTGCACTGTAGGCCCCTTCAAGACTAAAGGGGTTTAGGAGAACATAAGGACTTAGTATAAAATCACTTCTGACTTGGATGTATATTTACATCCTATAGAGCAATACATTAACTGCTGGCCCCCAATTTATTTTTGGTTATGAGACCCAGTTGATTAGCACCTGCTACTTTCTTGATTACCATCCCTGGAGGTTTCCTTAATGTTGATTCAGCTCTGATGGTAGGAGCCTTTAAAAGCCCCAAAACACTGCTTGTGGTTTTCAGTAACTCCCAGCATCTGTTGCCCTCCTGTCTTGACTATTGTAACCTCCTGCTGTCCGGCCTTCCAGTCTCTCACCTGTCTCCCCTACAATTTATCCTTAATGCTGCTGCTAGAATCGCTGTACTCTCGCCTAAATCTGTTACGGCATCTCCTCCTGAAATCCCTCTCCTGGCTTCCTGTCAAATCCTGTATTACACACAATTCTCCTCCTCACCTTTAAGGCTATACACTTCTGCTCGTCACATTTCAGCCCTAATTTCTCGCTGTATACCGTCCCGACTCTTGCGTTCTGCTCAAGGATGTTTTCTCTCTACCCTTTTTGTATCTAAAGTCCTCTCCAGCCTAAAACATCTCCCCTACTGCCCCACACCTCTGGAATGCCCTTCCTCTCAATATCCAACTAGCACCCTCTCTATCCATCTTTAAGATCCATCTTAAACTTGCTCGGATCAAGTTGGCTTCGTTAGAGAGAGACAGGCGGCCGACAATACTAACAGGTTATAGACATAATTGACTATCAATGCCAACAAGGTCTCAGGGATTGTGTTAAGTTTAGACGCGGAAAAAGCATTTGACAGAATAGACTGGCCATACCTAGAGGCCACACTTGGAGCATTCGGGTTCGAGGGCAGAATCTTAAGGGCAATCAAAGCATTATACACTAAACCAGCAGTAAAGGTCCTTCATCAGGGCATCCCATCAGAGTTGTTTAGAATTAAGAGTGGTACTAGACATGGCTGCCCGCTCTCGCCACTGTTAGCCCTATGCATTGAACCACTAGCGGCACAGATCAGAAGTAATAGACATTTCTGGAATCCAAATTCAGTCACAATCTCAGTGGCGTTATACGCTGATGTCATCTTGACATTATCCACACCCCTTACCTTGCTACGCAACCTTTTTGATCTCCTAGAGAAATTTAATAGAATATCAGGTTTCAAAATTAATCGGTCCAAATCTGAAGCCCTTAGTTTGAATATCCCAAAAGAGACTGAAAAATGAATAGAGATCAATTTCAATTGGCAGCCTAAAGCTATAAAATACTTAGGAGTAAATATCAGTGTTTTAAAGCTCTCTACCAAGCAAATTACCCCAGACTGTCCCTGAGGGGAGAATTTAGGGATTGGTCTTCATATGGAATCTCATGGAATGGAAGAATCTATAGCGTTAAGGTGAATCTTCTACCCCGTTTACTGTTTCAAACTCTTCCGATACCCGTGGTTAAATTGGACATATTGTCCATGCAAGCGCAGATCTCAAAATGTATCTGGAAAAACAAGAAGCCGCGGATTAAAGCAAGCGTTTTACAAAGACCTAGGGAAACTGGCGGCTCAGCAGTACTTTGCTTGCTCTCATACTATAAGGCGGCCCAATTATGCCAAATTATACAATGGCGCGTAGACCCATACATGAGAAGGTGGGTGGCTTTAGAAAGGGAAATGTGCGCCCCACTCAAACTTCATAACTTGATCTGGTACCCTAAATCTAGGCTAAAAGCGATAAACCGCTGTCCTCAATGCTTGACTCACTAGCAGTCTGGGAGGCCTCTAAATTTAGATGCTCGTTGACTTCAAGATATACCCTGATGGCTCCTTTTATATGGTAATCCAGATTTTGCTCCAGGGCTAGACAGAAGTTTCAAGGTGTGGAAACAGGGGTTAATGCGGCTAATAGACCTAGAGGGTAAAAATACTATCAAGACATTTGAGCAAATTAAGTCGGAAAAGGACATTCCCAACACAGAATTCTTTAGATACCTCCAGGTTCAGGCATTTTACATCAAATACACAAAGAATTTTGAAAAACTCTGTGTGCGGGGGTCCGACACACGGGGACTCACATCTAGGCTATACAGAGAAGTGATTAGTTCGAGCAAAGACTACACACACAAACTCCGCTTTATGACTCAATGGGAGACAGACCTAGACAAGACCCTAGAGGACGAGGACTGGTCAGATATTTAATGCAGCTGCCAGAAGCTCCATATGCACGACATTAAAGGAGAACTCATATAACGTTTTAATGAGATGCTATCTCACCCTAATCAAATTATCTAAATTTTTCCCGGGTTATTCCCCCCTACGCCAAAGCAGTGCGGGGAACCAGGAGACTTGCTGCGCATGTTGTGGTCCTGTCCTCGTATAGCACCCCTATGGATACAAATCAGAAATTGGTTAGAGAATTTTGGTCCTCGAAATTCGGTTAGACCCGTAGTTGTTCCTGCTAAATAAACTAACACAGGAGTTATCCAAAGCGGGAATCAAATTAGTAGCCCACTTCACAACCGCTACAAGGTGCGAGACTGCAGCATTATGGAACCAGAATACAATTCCATCCATTGAAAAGATTCGGAACAGAATTTGGTTTGTTTGCCAGATGGAGAAGATAACGAGTCTGGTTAACGACACTGGCCCAAATTTCCAAAAAGTCTGGCTGCCTTGGTTGGCACAGACAGACATCCAGGGAGTGAGCAATGCCACAATATGGCTTTGATAGGAACAAGTGAGTTCTCCTTGGATGAGATACAATAGGTAGCGGATTAGGATAGGACTGGACTAGGCCCGCAAAGGAGGTCAAGAGGAGCTCGCCCAATCGGCGTATACTGAGTGCCACTGGGAAGCAGGACCAAAAGAACTGAACAAGGTGGTGTCTACATCTCGCCCGCTCCCCCTCTCTCCCTTCCGTTGTGAGTTATATATTGTATCGTTAGTTTTGTCCAATGCGGTGTCTCAGTATTACAGCTGCACAGAGGAAGTTTAGTGACAGGATGTTCGACGTAGTGCTGTGCCTTGTTAGCAAAAAACAATACAATTGAAGTTGGGAGAAAAGAAAAAACACACCTGCTTATTCAAGCCTATGGGCAGCTCCGTGGCTAATACTGTACATTACACATGCACTGACCAGAACACCCTCCTGTCTCTGGAAGTCCTACTTAACACTTGGATTGTAAGCTCTTTGGAGCAGGAATTCGTTTTCTTAATGTTTACTTTTTGTCTTAAAGCACTTGTTCCCTATGTGTTAATTATGTCACGTATTACTGCCGTCACACGCCATGTACCTGGATAGCACTATATAAAAGACAGACTGGTAAATAAAAATATCAGTGCAAAGACACTTCATTCCTGCCTGTGAATCAAGGTCCTATATATGTGGGTGGAGATTTGGGGTATGTGGGTGCCCCCTAACACTTGCTGATCCGTCACTTTCTCACCACACAGATTAACAAGAGGACCGGACAGCCGATCGTCAACATCTTCACGGACAAGGAGACCAGGAAACCAAAGGGAGACGGCACCGTATCCTTTGAGGACCCACCCTGTGCCAAGACTGCTGTGGAGTTGTGTGATGGTGGGTGTCTGCTCTTCTACCCACAGAGCTCATCCTGCGAGACGGTGTGGGCTTTCTCAGCGGGATTGCAGCTGCTGGTCGCTGCAGCATTAACACATTGAGTGGGGTGTTGAAGTGTTTAATACTGCAGGTTTTCTGTAACTCTGAATTACATTATTATTACATTATTGGCTAATAACTTCCATTGTCTCTTAGGGAAAGAATTTCAGGGGAACAAGCTTAAGGTGTCTCTAGCTCGCAAGAAGTCTCTGATGGGCAGCATGAGAGGCGGAATGCCCCTACGCGAGGGCAGAGGGCAGCCTCCACTCCTGCGCGGAGGTAACTAATGACCCCCCTTTCAGTGCGTGCAGTTGGTGAATGCTGATGGAGTGGTGTGTGCATCAGAAACATACTCTATTCTATGTGCGACGGTTGTACTGTAAGTAGAAAGGTGTAGGATCCCAGCACGCTAAGGAATAATGAAGAGCAATAGTATTAAAATCAAAATAGTGTTTTTATATCAAATGCAATTGGTACAATTTAACAGACATCCAGTTACACATGTTATTGTCCGTTCATGAAAGAGACTGTCTCCAGTGTCTGGGAAGATTGGTAGGATCGCCACAACCTTGGTAGGTAGTGTCTAGGCGCAACAAAGGGTTAACGTTCCTTAATCTTGTTTCTAGAAAGCACGAATAATCTTAATATGCAACAAAAGTCTGGAGTAGGGTCTTGAGTATGTTCTGAAATGTGTTTGCAGGCAATCCGCTGTGTCCCCTCGCAGGTGATCCTACATCAGGGAAGGAACGAACCTTTTCTTTCTTTTGATATGGGGAAGAAGGGCTAATACAGGCATACCCCTCATTAACGTACACAATGGGTCCAGAGCATGTATGTAAAGCAAAAATGTACTTAAAGTGAAGCACTACTTTTTCCCCACTTATCGATGCTTTGGTACAGGTAGGGAGCCGGTATTGCTTTTCAGGCCGTGCCGACAGGTGCATGCGCGAGCTGACGTTTGCCTATTGGGCGACGGGAATCTGTGTGTCACTACTACGGCGGTCTGTAGGGCAGAATAAGTGTCCGTACTCGCAAAGCGAGCGTACGGACACAGGGGTATGGGGCTATTGAAAATATGTCCTTACTAGTGAGTGTCCTTAAACCGGGCTATGCCTGTTAACAGCCCCAAAACATTTGCCCGTTTGCACCACGTTAGCTTGTGTAGAGAGTGAACTGTACAGGAGCGTTGTATCGATGACTAACTCGCTTAGCCAAGTGCTACATGCTTTGCAAATAACCTTTCACTCCCGTGAGGAGACAGCCGCTGAGCTTCATTTAAACCTCATACAAGTTACATAGTAGCATAGGTTGAACTTGATGGACGTTTGTCTCTTTTTTTCAACCTCATCTAAGTTGGGACGACAGATACTCTACCCTATATCTATACATAAAGTATATTTTTCCAGAGGAAGGAAAACAAAAAACCCCAGTGACATATCATCCAATGAACTCATAAGGGGAAAAATAAATTATTTCCTGACTCCAAGAATTGGCAATCGGATTACTCCCTGGCTCAATATGCAACATCCAAGTGAGTGACTTTGTGCCACGAGGAATAGACTCAAGACCCTTCTCCAGACTTTTTTCTTGCATATTCAGATCATTTGTGCTTTCTATAAACAAGATTAAGGGACTTACCCCTTTGTTTCGCCTAGACACTTTACTTATCAAGGTTGTAGCGATTTCTACCCTGACACTGGAGACATTCGTCCCTTTCATGAACGGTCCATCACATGTGTAACTGGATGTCTGTTAAATTGTACCAATTGCTTTTGAGATCATAAATACAATATTTTGATTCCAATACTATTCTTGATGATTTGAGTGCTGGGACCCCACACCTTTCAACTCTATTTACTTTTTGGACGAGGGGCGGTGGGGTGTATCCTTGGTCCCATGCACCACAGCTCCGTGATTACGTTCTATCAAATAAAGATAGACTTGCTGTCTGCAACTGTAAATACAGACTTGTACTGTAGCACCAGCAGCCTGATACGTTGATTAATGAGCGACCCACTAACGACTTTTTTTGACGCAGGTCCCATGGGTCGAATGGGTGGCAGAGGGGGCGAGCGTGGTGGATTCCTCCCAAGAGGACCACGGGGTCCACGTGGGAGCCCAGTCGGCGGCAACTCTCAGCACAGAGCTGGAGACTGGCAGTGTCCAAACCCGTAAGTATGCAGATGCCAGAGTCCTTGTATCCAGCTGTTGTGACCTGGGTGTAAATGCAAGCCCAGGCACACAGGATGTCTGCCTCTGAGCTGTGCGCTTGTCCCCTAATCGGGTTGTCTCTTTTAGGGGCTGTGGAAACCAAAACTTTGCCTGGAGAACAGAGTGCAACCAATGCAAGGCTCCCAAACCTGAAGGCTTCCTTCCTCCCCCCTTCCCACCCCCAGGTAAGTCTGGGACATGCACAGCCTGTTTAAAGCCGCAATACCAGTTTCATTTTTTTTATTACAGGTTTGGAGCAGGGAGTCTCCGGAGCTGAACTGTTAATTTCAGCTCCGGGACCCCCTGTTTCCTGAGATACTTACCTCTATAGCGGTGCCGGTATCTCCGGAGTTAATGTCCCTTTCACGTGGACCAATAGGAAGGTGCACCGGATGATGTCACTGCTTCCTGTTGGTCCACGTGACGCAGGACATTTTAACCACCGCCATTTGGTTACACACAAGTTCTCTCGTTGCAACCCCTACGGGAGGTAAGTATCTCTGAAAGCAGGGGGTCCCTGGAGGTGAAATTAACATTTTTACTCTGGAGACCCCCTTCAATCCTCAAATAACATTTGGAAACAATAAATGAAATCTGTGTTGCGGCTTTAACCCCATTTTCCTGCTGGGAAAGGACATGGCAGCGCGCTTCAGCTCCACTCTGATTGTAATGGACTTTTTCCTGTTTTGTTTCCTCTAACTGGAAATGCTTGTTCTCGGCTGATAAGAAACCCGGGGGTTTCCATGATGGTTGTAGCTATCGTGATTATTTGGCCTTTCTTTAAAATAAAGGCTGACATCCAAGTGTTGATCAAAGTGAAAGTTCGTTTTTTCTTCATAGTGACACAAGATTTGAAAGCTGGGGGGGGAAGGGGTGCCTTATGTAGCTATGCATGTCAGAACGTCCCTTTCATTTGTTATAAATGCTGCTGATCCTTTTTTGGATTGGATATTTATATAAATAGAAGTATTTTGATGAACTCAAGGGCAATCCCTTCTATGACCAAAGTGACTTAATTCCAGTGACATGATTAATGACTCTAGTCTGGATCATTTACACTTTTTTTATTATTATTACCCAAGTCTGACACCTGTGCGTATATTTAATGTGTGTTTAAGTGGGACCTGGGAGGGTGTGATTGCCTCTGGCTGCTCCCTTGTGCCAGATGTCCCTGTGTGATCAGCTGGAGCCCACCTCCCCATATCTTTTCTGGCTCTTATAAAGAGGTGGCGGGTGAAATGAGGGTGGATGAGAACCCCTGACTGACACACAGTTCCCCATTCAGAAGCACTTAAGAAATTCAACTTGCCGACTGGAATTTCCCCTTTAAATATGTGCCAAGAATGGGAACAGGGCAAAAAAACTTTATGTGTGCTAGTCGGCAAATCTGGTTGCTTGTGTTCAGATAGTAAGACCGTTTCCTGCGTTTCCCTGCTTGTCTGAAGCCTGACCACAGAAACTGCAGATTGAGGAGACCAATTTCTCTTGTGGGTAACACCGCGCTGACAATGCAGTTGCGTGTATTCTATACACTAGTTGTGAAACTGGATTGAAATAACAGAGAGGTCAGTGGAACCTCGCCGAGGTCTGAAAGGGGATGTCAGACAGAAGGCCCCCGATGAAGCCAGTTACGGTGAAACGTACGTAGGTACGTCTGACGTCACCATCACGTGACGTCGGCTCATCGGTGAGGTGTGGGCTGTATACCGTCTGAGTGCTTTGCAGACTGCGTTCGTGGCAGCAAGAGCACTCAGACATTAGGGTTAGTCTCTTCTATCTCTAACAGTTGTTTAATTTGCTCTGTAATAGGCTGGATACTTTTATATAGCCAGATACATGCATGGTTGTTTCACTTCAGCTGCCATTGCATTTAGTCTGGCTCCACATCTCCCTAGCAGACTTTCTTATCTAATACTGTGTATACCCCATCCAATTCTCGTGTGTGTGTGTGTGTGTGTGTGTGTGTGTGTGTGTGTGTGTGTGTGTGTGTGTGTGTGTGTGTGTGTGTGTCACCCTACCACACCTCTCCGTCCTTTTAATTATTTGTGTTTCTTCTGTCTGTGGTTTTTCCAATCACTTTTATTTTAACAATTATATAATAAAATTAAGTTTTAAATTAGAGTGTTCTCTCCCAGTGCCACATTATAGGGATTCTTTCTTTCCACTCATTTGTCAGACAGAAGCATCATTTTGCACTTGTACTCTGAGCCAAATAAAGAGAGGAGCCATCTTGTAAGAGAAATGGTCTGTTTTTTTTCCTTCCTGCCTAACATTTTACTAACATTGCTCTTGCAGGCGGCGAGCGAGGAAGAGGCGGACCCGGCATGAGAGGCGGTAGAGGACTTATGGACCGCGGAGGGCCTGGAATGTTCAGGGGCGGCCGTGGCGGAGACAGAGGAGGATTCAGAGGGCGCGGCATGGACAGAGGAGGCTTCGGAGGCAGGCGGGGCGGGCCCCCAGGTCCTCCCGGGCCCCTCATGGAACAGCTGGGAGGAAGAGGAGGCGGCGGCAGACGCGGTGGACCCGGTGGACCTGGCAAGATGGAGAAGTACGTACCTTCAACTATGCATTGCCTGTGAGCAGCTGCCTGCAGTGTCAACCCCTATGCGAAACTGATGTTCTCTCCCTCTCTTCTGTAGGGGAGAGCACCGCCAGGAGCGCAGAGAGAGACCCTACTAAAGCTCCCCTTCCCGCCGGAGCCTCCTTTACTACCAGATTTATTTTTTAAACCAGAAAAATGTTTTAAATTTATAATTCCATATTTATAATGCCGGGCCAGGGTCCTCCCTCCACTGCGGCATTATGACTATTCTTTGTCTGTACCTTAGTATTCACAATTTGTAGAGCTATTAAAATGGAAGTTTAACGGTAGTACCAATGTCTTTTTTTTTTTTTTTTTTCTATTACTGTTATTACCCCTTCCTCCTATTTTTAACCCCTTCACTAGCTGGGGAACCCCTGCATAGCTTTGGTCCCATGTCCATGAGTTGGGATGTACCAGGCTGTGCAGAAGTGGCATTGTCCGCATGCTGAGTACATTGTGGTTAAACCTGTGGCTGGAGAGGGGTATACAGTGTGAAGAACTGTTGTGACTTTATCTAATTTTTGTAATTTTTTTCCCCATCCTATTCCAGTGTATTTAGCCCCTTTCTGGGGTCTCGGAGGGGTATTGTTCCGTTTTTGCAGCTGCATTTAGGGGGTGGGGGGAGGGGGGACAACGGTATTAAAATCATACAGCTGTTTTGGGGAGGGGGTGGGATTTAAAAGGTCTTGATTATTTTATATTCTGGCTTGTACTAATTTGTTGAATCTCCGTACCCCAATAAAATCCTGTTAAACAGCAAGTGCTGGAGATTGGATTTCCTGAAAGGTTCAAGTTGAACGGTGTAGGGGTTCTGGTATAACCCAGGCCGGTGACCATACTTACGATGCAATCTCCTACCATAAGACTCCATTCCAGCCCTGGAATACGCTGTACAAGCCAATGGGCTGGAAGGTGTCTTCTGTCAGAAGACTGCTGGGTAAATATGGGACCTTTCCTGGTTTTTGGCCTCGCTGACAAATGTCGTCTTCAGTTTTGAAGGGCTTAAACAGCTGCTATGCAAGTGAGTGCACCTGTTCCGTTTCATGTCACCTGTAATTAACTAAACCAGCTTCAGCCTTGTAATCCTAGAGGGTTCTGGGAATCGGGTCATCCAACCATCAGCAGAATTAGGAGCTAGATTTAGCCTCCGTTCCCCTCTGGCCTACCTGATACAGCATTATTGTACATTTAGCACAGTTGCTACTGCAGGTACAGTGTTTGTGTATTGCCTGTATTCTGGATCCCTAAACCATCCTGGGGGGGGGGGGGGGGTTGTAGGCGTTTCTAGTCTTACATGGGTTAAAAGAGCAATTCACTGCTGGTGGTGGGGATGGGGGTTAAGCGTATGTGGCAGCTGTACTGAAGGGGTTAATCCGGCAGGTCTCCAGTATCAGTGCCAGGCAGAAGCTGACGGTCTCTCCGCACACTGCAGTAATGGAAAAGATCCCATATCCTATGCCAGACGGCTCCACTCAACACACTTCCGCCTATCAATAGCCTGACGCAGTGCAAGTGACCTCTCATTTTCCACCCCACTGTGCGGCTGGAAACACAGCTTTACATGATGCAAGGCATTGGGCTATACACCTAGAAGTATCTTCATAGGGTCAATATGATGCATCCAATGGGATAACTCGTGTCGTCGGTGTCTTAAGAAAATCATTATTTGAAGGGATTCTACAACCGTTAATCATTAGACTTCAGCTTCAATTGGCTATTAAGACATCAGTGGCACATATTCACTAAATGGTGCAAAGGAATGCCCATTCATCTTGATGGAAATGAGGGCATGCTAAAACTTGGCACCCTTTAGTGACTGGTGCAATGGAGGGGATTGTGTTATGATGCGATTGGGGGAAAAAAACACTTGCATCTGTAAAGTCAATACAGTGACAATTAGGTAATGCATATACTTGAAGTTAATGTATTGTGAACAGTTACCCTGCTTACAGAGGGACCCGAAAGTGATTGATTGAAAAACGCTGATTTACATTTGTCTTTTTGTTTTTCCTCCACTTAAGTAGGCCTTTTCCAGTAAATTGAATGTAGGAGTTGGTGCCTGTAAATTATTGAAACCTTTTTTTTTTTTATTTCAAGTCCATTATTCTCCAGCATAAAATCGTAAAAATTGCAGCATAAGAGGTTAGACTTCAGGTGACAAGTGAAAGACGAGGTCTCTTTCCATGTGTAACGGTTCTGCATGGAACTGCAATTCTACCATAGATGGGGTGTGGTGGTATTTACTGAACTAGCCCCTCCAGCACATTCACTGTAAATGAGCGATTCCCAACCTTAGACACTGCACGCCCTGATAGAAAATATTTGTCCTGCAGACCACTAATCTTATTGCCTCATCAGACTGTCGTGAACTGTGTGACCTCTACCGGGTTTAGTGTCCTGAGCTGTGATGGGGGGGTACACACCCCAAACTGCATCTATAAATGCAGGGAGCATGGGGGGTAGGGGGGTGGCTTTCACTGCTGGAACTTCCAAAGTCATGTCCCACAATGCCTTGCAGCTGTGGATGCAAAGCATTGTGGGTAGCCACTTTGGAAGCTCCTCCTGTGACAGCTATACCCGTCCACCTTCTCTCACGCTAAGGGCCAGTTTGGGGCCTTACAAAGGGCTCAGGAACCTCCTATACTGCCTAAGAGCCTTAATAAAAAGAAATTGTGCTGATCCCCTTGGAGACATCTCACGGGAACCCCCTGTTGTAAATGTGACCTGTTTGAAAATTGCACTATATATGGTCTGACCTATACCACCACTACCTTCTGCTTTATTGACGAATAATCATATCTTATGGTCACATTCCTATTGGTTGTAGGTAGAAGTTGCCCGAGGTACGTGATCTGTTCAATGGATGTACATGGAAGTTCATACTTGGTTTATTCTGGAAGTGTTTCTGTTGTAAATAAAAACGGTAAACTTGATACCCTTTGTAAATACGTCATTTTATTTATTTTTTGTTGGTCAGTTTTAACACTTTACTTGAACGATTCCAACTAAGATGTCTACGTAACATACTCCATATTACGCTACGAGACCGATGGAAACATGAAGATGTATGGTTAGCCTGTCAAAACCAATCCACAATCGACCAGTATATTAAGCGACAGAGTTAGGTGGTTTGGCCACGTCTGCTGTATGGACATCACCAGACTAACATACCAGCGCCTCAACGGCACACGACCCATAGGCTGGAAAGTGGACCGAAATGCTCCAAAGAAAACGTGGTCGAACCAGGTGGCGCAAGATCTCAAACGGCTCCACTTCACAGTAGCCGAAGCCCAAAAAGCCGCCCTAAATCGAGATCAGTGGTGTGGAATCACTAGAGACGTATTGAACATCCTGGCGCTGGCCTCCACAACGCATCGCTCCTTACCGTTATAAAAGATTAAGCAACGTCGCTTACGGAGTATAATCCAAATTTTAGCACGACTGTATGAGTTCTTTTGTGGGGCCGGAGGAGTAACTCAGTAATGTCACCGCCTTTGAATCTCATTGTGCCTCAGGCACCAAAATTAGATTGTAAGCTCTATGGGGCAGGAAGCTATTGTGATTAAAATTCTATGTACAGCCCTTAGAATGCTGCCCACTTTATATGGGGTGAAATGACTCCTTTCCTGCCACAGGAAGGGTTTTTACTATGATTGTGGTGAGACCTGTCCTGCAAGATCTTGGTGCCAGTGCCACGTGCCGCAAATCCGGTTCTAGTTCCTCCCGTGCCTCCCTGTCCGTGAAGTGTAAACAGGTGGCTGCCTCTCCTGTGTAATGACAGGTCCCTGCCTTGTCTTGGTAACCCCTTCAGCGCTGCTGTAGTTTTGAAGGCAGCAAATGATTACAAACCAGCTTGTCCTAGCGTCTTTAACCGGCATACACTGCCAAAAGGGCCTGTGGTGCATTGCAAGAGAGAGGTGTGTGTACCAAAGACAAGCGCATAAAAACACTGCAGAGTGGGAGTACAGCTGGGACGAGCTGCCGTTGGAGAAGACCAGACTGTCCTGGTTTGGAAATCCTGACAACAAAACTGCCTGAAATCGAATCTAAACTTATGCACACAATCCTACACCTAGTGTTCTATATAATATATATATTTTCTTGGTACGATTAAGTCACACTTTATTGTTGATGCTCTTGTAGTGTGTGCACTGTCGCTATAGTAGGATTTGTATGCACCTTTTTGAGTAGCTATTTTACGAGCGATATTAATATGGGCATGCTTAGCGCATTGTCTAGTATTTGTGTGTGTATGTGGAGAGAGAGAGAGAGATCGATCGATCATTGGGGAGGACTTAATCTAGCACTGGGTTGACCAGGGCTGAAGATGAGCAATATATAGCTATATCTCTTAATTATATTTAGTTGGTGGTTTGGATGTGTTAATATTGGCACAGTTTGGACTTGTCATTCTGCATACCCTCCAACTGTCCCGATTTTAGCAGATTTATTTTATTTATAAAGGGGCTTATGCAGAGAGGTACGTACCAGAAAGGCTTAAATTCGCCACAGGATTGGCATTTAATTTAGTCCTATGCAGGGTAGACCGGTGTGCAGTAAATTATGAAGTTGGGGAGTTTCACTTGGCTGAAACTCGCCATTCAGAGGCGCGCGGTATTTGGCCACAATAAAGCCAACTTTTGTTGGCGGGCAAAATTTCACTCAAACGCGCCATATAGTAGCTCCGATTGGCGCATACATGCGCATCGGAGCTACTGGAATCGTGCGTGTTTTAACAATGGCGAAATCACGCTTCTCGCCACCCCTCTGGCTATAAATTTTGGAAATTAAGTCTGGCGGATTTGACTTTTTCCACCAAGTTCTCACCACAAACTCTTTGAATGCGGACATTTTTGCCACAAACCTGGCGAAAATGTCCTTACCGTACCTCTCTGCATAAGCCCCAAAATGTTTTACCAGGAAGTAATACATTGAGAGTTGCCTCTCGTTTTTTGTTTAGCATGTTTTTGGTTCCTGTAAGGCCAGTTGAACCTATTACACAAAGGTGATTTGTGTGGGTTAAGCTGCAGGTTGATGGGTTTCCA